>NC_137233.1:6821672-6901672 GCF_949987685.1 Ammodytes marinus | reverse complement strand
TTGTCCATGGCCGTAAGCCACTCCTCATAGCATTTATGAAGGAATGAAATTAAGCCCACAATATGAGGTTTACTCCACTGCACCAGTCAGTAAACGGAAATGAAATCCCAGATTTAATGTATTTGTGAAATGGGAATTAATTGAATATAGTCTGCACAGTCTATTGTGAATTGGACCATGACACAGGGATATCTAAAAAAAACTACAACATTCGTTTTGTACGATGACTGAATGCTGTTCACGTGGGGAGAACAAAAGTTAAAAAAAGAAGGCTCAAAGCTGGAGAGATGGTTTGAGCAAGGATAAGTGAGAAAGGAGTAACAGGAAGAAAAGGGATGTAGGCATAATCCATCAATCAATGTGTTCCATCAAGAAGATTTTTCCCTTGCAGTAAAGTATGAGGGGATGACTTACGGTACTTGGTATAATAATTGTACTCACATGAACACACAAACACACACTATACATTGCAGGTAATTGGTGTCATGAAAACTAGCCTGTAAAATCCAGGTAGCAGAGCTTTCTTACACCCCAACCTCACACCTCACCTCATCATCCTCCTGCCCTCCATCCCCATCCCTCGGGTGTATTCGGCGCTGCACTTGCAACTTCCTTACACTGCAAAAATATGTCCCTTAACCAATTATCCTTCATGGCACTCAATAAGAAAGAATGAGAACCATAAAAAGTAATTTGCCTGCCTACTGATAAAGAAAAAAAATACAAAATGTTGTACTAGACAAAAGACTGCATGGTAATGAAATTGTTTATTTAACTCAGAATATAGAATATAATCCCATGTAAAAACACATCTACAACAGATGCAAATAATTACATTTTGATTAAAGGTAATTCTTGTTGCCATGTAGGATCCCCCTGCGGTATACGATCAAATTACAGTATAAAACTGCAGTTTGCCATTGTATTACAAAATCTAGAACATAGCCACGGGATGCCTCCTTAAAAGGCCACAGTAGAGCACAGCAGGTAGGCTCTACAGGCACAATGAAAAAGCCCCAACACATTGCAAAGGCCTACTATATGGGGCAATATCAGGCTGGAGTACATATTGTGTGTAACCCCGGAATTCCACTGGCTGCGCGTGCGGTGTCCAACGGTTTTGCTCCGTGCGCCCACGTCCGTCAATACCCACCGGCTCCGTTTTCAAAGCAGGCACGGCCAGCTCCGCTGAACAGCTGGAGTCGCGAGAACGAGGAGTTCCCGCGGTAATAAAAGTGACGGGCGATCGCTCTTGATAATATGATTCTCCTATATGGTATTTACACAACAATGAACGCACGGAAGGTTATTGTTCCCATCCGAACGAGTAAAGGCCAGGACACAGCAGTCCGACACGTTCCGACTACCCAAAAACTGGAGTCGCCGTTTCAGGAAGCTCCAGTCTTTCCGTCGCGGTCAAAAAACACACCGAGACGACTGCTTATTTTCCGTACGCTCTGTGCCTGCGCGGGACGTAATGTCTCCACAACAGCAGGCGGCGCTAATCTGTATTGTGGCCCGAAAAAATACGAAAGCCGGAAATGATGGGACAGCTCTCTAGAGCATAAACATAGATAGAAATACGTATTTATATTTATGGACCATAAAGAGCACAATTTTTAGCAGAGACTGTCGAGCATGGTGTCGAGCAGTCAACAAGGGTTGATGCATGTGAGTACTCGCAAAACGAAACGAACAAACACATTAAAACGATGGCTAGCTGTTGTTAGCTGTTTGTGCTACCCGCCTCACTTCTGGGCTTCACTGATTCGCTAGCCCTCCACTAATCAAATTGCTCCAAATGAAAGACGGTCGGCCGCCGATTGAACATGTTCAATCGGCGCAAAACAAGCCCGACTACCTCTACGTCGGCCGACGTCACGGCACACACCAAACAGATTCGTGTCCCGACCCCCTACCGACACTACGACGGCGATTATCTGGCCGGTGTGTCCTGGCCTTAAAAGAACAGTGGACATGCTTGTATGTGTCTCTGTTTTGAGAATGTCACCTGCAGTGAACACCGAGTGTCTTATTTTGAAAATTAACCGGATTATTGTTTTGTCGGCGCCTGTGTTCCTGTCTATCTCGATGTGTTCTGTGCTAAATTGATGCGGTGAGCTCCGGCGAGCTCCGGCATCCGGCAGAAATAGAAGCAGTGCGTATTTCACCGGAGAGCTGGAGCAGCAGCGGAGCAGAGAGACGGTGCAGCGGACGTGGTGGAAACTCACCCACTGACTGCTCTTAATTGTATTACTGTTTCTGCCGTGCTGGAGCGGAGAAGGACCGGAGAGGCAGCCGGTGAAATTCGGCCTTAATTGTTAACAGTTGAGAACTTGTATGGACAGGCACTATGTATGGACATTTATATTAGCCAAAACAAATGCAATTGCCCACAGACTCAGCTCATCTCCATAAGCCAATGTATTAATATCATAAACTCTGGTCTGCACTTGATCTCAGAATGTATTGTATGTATGCAAACGTGATTGTGTTCAAGCCTCTCAGGAGACTTTCCAGTCCCTTCATGTTGTCACAGGGTTTGGCACTGTTCTTGTTTCTCCAGATGTTCCCACCATCCTGTCTCTCTCTTCTTCTCTTTCTCTCTTTCCCTCTCTCTCTCTTTCTCCCTCTCTCTTCTAAGTCTCCCTTCTCTGTGACTTTCCATTTTTAGAGATGAGAAACTCACTTTTAAACTTTCCATGTTTTGCTGTCTGCTTCCTCTGTCAAATGCAAGCACAACCAATACCCAAATCCTAAACCCCTCCTTTCCCTATGTAACCGATGAGTAGGAGAAATGTTTTCCCTGCAGACAAATATGTACCTAACTTTAACATTTCCTTATTTAAACTCATGGTATGGCGGTGTGTTGTGACTCAAAACTGAGCCCATTTCAAAGGCAGTCGGATACATTTCGACATACAGTGAAGTTGACTGTAAACCTGAACTACTTCATTACATGTCAAGTCTAATAGAACTCTTTCCAACTAATCCCTTTGTGCTCTCTCCACAGTGGCAAAACCCGCCTCTCAAATTCTACACAAATGTCACTGTTTTAAAAGGATTTACTTACAGTGACAATCAGCAGAGAGATGAATATGTTGTAGCGGTGCAAGGTACAGTTTTCCCAGATATCCCTTTTGGTGCTGATGATAGTTGTAGTAGCAGGGTTGCCTTTCCGAGACTAAAAATAACCAACAGAGCTTGTAGTAAGAGCAGACAGCAGACCAAATCTGGCTTTTCCACCTCGCATGGTCAGTTTATTTGCTATAAGCGAACACATTTTGAACGGCCAGAAAGCTGCGCAGCACGGGAAAGTATAAGAACAAGAAGCTTCACACTAGGGCTCTGTCCCTAGAACAAATGAAGGGAGGGAGGGAGGAAGGGAGGGAGGGAGAGATCAAGAGTGAGAGGGAGAGAGAGAGAGGCATGGAGGGACAGAGCTGGTATCGTGTACAGTAGAACCTGCTAGAATGACCTCTTGTAATGAGAGCACAAACTTTACACACACACACACACACACACACACACACACAGACAGAGCTTAATTCTTCAGTCACTATTAAAAAAAAACAGGAATTGACAGGCATCAACAGTGCACTCAAAGGGATTCTGCCAGCTCTCAAAAAAAGCTTGGTGCTTGGTTTGGCTCCTCTGTGGTTTCTTTAGCCTTTTGACTACAGAGATAGAAAACAATTTACTGTAAATGTAAATCAGCTTTGATGGCATTAACACATTAAATGCAGATTTATTTTGTCATAATTAAGAACACAGTTACCTCTAAGGTTAAAGCTGGGGTATATGATTTCTGATTGGTCAAAGTTAACATGAGCTGTACACTTTGACCAATCAGAGCGAGGCTCCGATTCTCTGTTCGTATTGGCTGTTGGGACTGTCCATTCACTTTGGCACGACTTTGTTGGTGTAGAGCGTGTCAGGGAGCATAGGGGAGGGACCAAAGAGAACAAGTGGAGCGGTTGAGGTATTTGAGTTTTGAATCTCTATCCCAACTGCCATTTTCTCCCCAAATCCTCCACCCCAGATTTAATGCTTGAAAATGGAGTTACTACTTGTCCTTCCAGCCATGGGATGTTTTCAAAAGCAACAGAAAGGATAACTGCCAACAAACTTTCTTGGACGTTATCCTTTTAAAATTTCCTTTTAAAGAGCACCGTAGGATAACATGAAGTTCAGATACAATCATAGATGGTGGAAAAACATTTCGGTCACCCACACATTTTTGAGTATAAGCTATTAGATATTCCTCAAATTGGTCAGTACTACAGCTACATTCTGATGTTTATGCCACTAAACTTTATGTGAACAATATGTGAAAAAATAATCAAGTGAGAGCTAGAGGCAGCATACACATTAGGAGGGGTTTCAGAGCAGTTCTTCTCTAAATAAAAAATAGCTAATATTAAGCGTTTTTCATTTGGTTGGGACGCATAATGAATGCATATTTTTTAAATAGTAGGGTTCCAACCTTCTCACAGCAGGGTGACAACAGCCCCTGCCAGATTGTGATTCTTACAATTTGCATTTGGTAATATGATCTGTGAATGAGCACTTATTCTTACACAGTGCCTCTGGCCTAACTTGCATCAGTAGGCCATCTAAATTGATCAACGTACATCTGATGATCCCATTTCATATGCGTATATCTCATATGAAAGGGTATTAGAGGATCTGCCATCTAAAGGCAACTTCATCACTGTCTGAAATAAATATAATGTCTGCGTCATTGTGCCAGTGTTTGGTGCTTGGGTAGAACAGAATATTAAGAATGGACTACATTACCATATTACTTGTATTTTTAGTGCCATAGCAAAAGTGTGTGTGTATCGCCAAGTAAAGCTGGAACAATAAGCCTAGTACATAATCAGAAAAATTATTCATAGCAATTACTATTATTAATAATAGTTGATCATTCATTATATTCATCTGATAAACAAATAAATGATTGGCTTGTTACAAATGTGATGTTATACATTTTAATGGCGAATTTGGGGCTCAAGGTTGCTTGAATGCCAGAGAGAAAACAAGGGTATGTGTAAGGGAAATGAATGATAACTGTTTACGTTCACAACCTTGAGCACTGGAGGTAAACCTGCTCCCATGAGGAAGCCTAGTGGCCAAAATTAGTAAAGTAGTGTACTGCTGAGCAGTTGAAGATGTTACACTTAAAGCTACTACGAGTAAGTCGGCACGTTGGCGACACCTTTGAACAAAAGCGGTAGTATTATTACGACGCCAGCTGTCGTGAAGCTGTTTTGTAGCTCGTGCAGGGAGTGCAAGATTCAAATAATCAGGAAGCAATATGGTGCGTGTCCGTGTGTTGAAAGTGTGATGGCACCGGACTCTTTTCGGCTCCGTGAGTCTATGGGTGACACAGCATCAACTAATGCCAGTAAGTGCTAAACACACCTGATTGCGATGAGTTGATGCATTGTCACCTCTCACGGAGCTGAACGAGTCCCCGTGTCCTCACACAAAGCAAATGAACGAGAGATGGCAGTTAGTATGGATCACGATGAGGTAATGTGTTTATGTTGTAAATAATGACTATTTCCGATGAATAATGGTCATCTGATGATGCTGGTGAGGCAAAGTAAACTTTGTTTTAGTAGGCTACCGCTCATTCATTTAGGAGTAAACACTGCAGTCTAGTTTCGCTGCGTGAAATTGTGTATACGTTGCTTGGCAACGCCCTCCCGCCCGACTATCACTCTCCCTTTTAGCTTTTCTTCATTGCATTTTCTTTTTTTTCTTTTATGGTTCAGCCCCGTTATCAGTCATTATGACGACAAACAACTGTCTCAAACAAGTCTCCCGCTCCCCTTCCCTCACCAGGAGGGATAGGCTTCTCAATTCACGTTCCTGCGCCACACTGAAATCTGTGACCAATACGGATATGTGACCATAGCGCATGCACGCGTGAACCGAAAATCGGACTGGGTGTACGACCAGATCAAATGCAGCAATAAAAACTATATAAAAACGTCTTTCTTTGCACTGATGGTCTCGTTTGCTGTTAAAGGTAATTTATGATTATGAGAGGAAACATGAGGCTGTTTAAAAGATATTTAAATGTTACTCGTAGCCGCTTTAAAGTAGCCCAAGAAGATCCTCAAGTAAAACGGAATCAATGTCTACAGTTAGGCAGGAAGTCCCAGGCATTTTAAGGCCCAGTGTAACAGGAGAACATATTTAGTTATTACAGCAAATGCAATACATTTGAGTACACAAGAGTATCATTTTGGGAGGTATAATTGTCATGAGCAGTAAAGGATAATACAAAATAAGATTTTCTCTCAAGCTTAACACAATAATTTGATTACAGTTAAGTGTGGAATATTGCGTTAGATTGTTTTGTGTGAAGAAAAACTCATTTATATGGTCAAAAACATAACTAAGTGGGCTTTTAATGATTTGAAGGCCATTTTTGGCTATTTTGTCAATTTGTAAAAACCGCAACATAATCATTTTTATGAAGTAAACTGGCTATCAAAAACATTCCTCACTTCAAAGTAAAATAAAGTCATGAAAAAGTTTGTTTTTCTCTGGCTCTCGCTAACTCCCCCTCCTTCAAAAAAATTATTCACTATCCGTGGAAGAGAAAGTATTTTTCTTTGTAAACAACCAGCTGTGGGGGGAGCCACAAAGTTGATCATGTTAGACAATTCCCCATGAACAATTGTGTGTGAGCATGAGCATGCAAGTGTCATATTCTTTTACTTATGCACTGAGACTATTTTCAGCAATGCATGACATAACTCAAGACTGTGTGCACAACCCTCCCCCCCCCCCCCCCCACACACACACACACGGATGACACATGAGGCAGATTGGAGGTCTTCCCATGCCCCCCTGCCCTTTCTGTTGGTCTTGGACATCTCCCACAGTCTGAGCTGTAAATAGACAGTACCCCCAAAACCACACACACACACACACACACACACACACACACACACACACACACACACACACACACACACACACACACACACAAACACAAACACACAGGGAGAATTACACTTAGACACCCAATCTGGCCTGCCACCATGTACTTAAACTTCCACTCCCAAAGTGAGATTTGGCACATTAGCTTGACTCTTTCAACAGAGAAGAAGCTAGAGGCAGATTACATTTGTGAAATATGTTAAGTGTAATAGTACAACTAAAGAAAATTCTGAACGAATTGGGCAGGTTTGATCAAGTACAGTAGTACAGGCGATTTCACCCCATGTAGCACTGCTTCCATTGAACATCTGTAGTTGTTAATTTCCAAACAGATCACAGTAATAGTTTATGATATGTGACTAATAGGCATGGCAGCGGCGCTGATAGGTTTCACTGTAGTCAATGTTTGTGCATCCACAATGCGCTCCGTTCTGTATCTACTCCATTTTACCACCGGCAGTCTGGAGCCATGTGCAAATAATACACACAGCTTTTATTTTTTCCTGATCCGTAGGTGCTCAAAAGTACTTTTTTTGCAAATGTTATTTTTTTACAAACAGAGGAAAATTTGATTTTTTGGGGTTCAAAATATTATTTGGACAAAAAAAATGTGTCTTACATAGGGTTGTAGGTACATCATTAATGAGACCAGCATCAATATCTATTTGATGAAGGTTGCTGTAAACGCAGACAGAGCTAGAGAGGGAAAACAAAAAAGAAAAGAGATGCAAGAGAAAAATTATCCCCAAGGAGCATAATGAGCACAGATGGGTAATTGAATCCCTTTTACCCTTCAGGAATCCTTTTGCACAGCTTTAGTGGTGTTTAGACTGCATCACTCAGTAAGCATTTGTCTATTCACTATGTGAACATAACATTGCTTCATACGTCTCTAAAATTCATTTTATGTATTGCATTAATACTTTGTTTCTAAAGCAACAGCTCAGTAGCAGTGCATCAAAATGTTAAAAGTAGTACTGCTATGATGGCTACAAAGAGTACAATCCAAGGACAACTTAAATGCCACTACAATTCCACACAATGACAAATGATAGTGTCTCCTAAATGATCTTTGTGTTGTAGAGTATGCTATATTACTGTTAACATCAATGTACACCCCCCAAGGTTCAGTTTTTCATTCGTTGGCAAAAGATCAAGGTTTTTCACACCTCAAGTACTACTAAACAACCTTTAAAATGTTAACCCTGTGACCTGCAGCATAACACGGTCCCAAAACCATTTCATATAACTTTATTACCAACATAATATTGTCAACACCACATAAAATCCCATACATATTGCAGGTATTGATGACCTCTATGTTCAGCTACATCATGAAAAGCTGTACCCTACATAACATGATGTTGAGACAAATCCCCTCTATCTATAACATATTGGACAACAGTCAGTAAATCCTCCATCCTTGAGCAACAATGATACATTAAATGAAAAAAAAATGCAACGGAAAAGATACACTGTTTCTCTAATTTGCATTTTGATGACTCACCCGTGGGCATGACATTCTGGCTTACATTTCCTAGTGCCTGGAGCTTGTTTCATAAGAGGGGGATTCTTTGGTGCTTTAACCAGAAAAAATGTAAGGACAGTTCTCCAAAACACATGGGTACAAGAAAATTCATTAAATGGGATCAGGTTTTTGTCCTGAACCTTTTTATCTACTACGCTAGGCACAACTTGGTTACAATGTTCCTTTTTTCATATCTTCAACTTTTAAATGTCTTCATCAAAACAATTGAGCCAGCAGGAAGGAACACGGAACTTAGGTGACTCAGGAGTTACCTGCTGTGCCTCATACATGGCAGGAATTTTAAGCTTAAGGTACAGTAGGAGTATGAAAACTTCAACGAATGCATGTATAAAACATACATATGATAAGTATATTTAAAAAATAGTAGCCTATATAGACAACATTTTATTCTTTTATAACTTTACTTTAAGTTTGTCACTTACATTGTCGTAATGTGCAATTCCTCGAAAATTAAATACTGCAAGTTCCTTTGGTCGCACTGGAGGCTTTGTTAAGCAAAAGGATTTGACCTGAATGCACCCAATACAAACTGCCCACTGTAAGCCCTCTAATGTGCAGTTTACCCTGGAGTCTAGAGTATTAAACTACAAGCGCTGAAAGTCCACTTTTGCCAAGGCTGAAAAATCAGGCAAGCTGAAACAGCATTGCCAACAAGGGTATTAGACATTCCTTACATAATAAAGTAAACAGTAGACCAAAGCTTGGGTAATAAAAACAAATAGAAAATGAGGCTGCTTATTCAAGAGTAAAATGCAATCAGGTGTCTACAAATGGTACAATAAAACTCACTGCCAGTGTTGGGCACGTTACTCAAAAAAAATTATAATTATATATTACTCGTTACTCTTTTCAAAAGTAATGTTATTACTTTACTCGTTACTCCATGCTCAGAGTAACATGTTACCGTAACTTGTTACTTTCCGTTACATCACACACAAATAGGGCTGTCCCCGACTCGGAATTTTCTCAGTCGAATCAGATCTGCCTGTTCAAACCAGAGATTCGACTATTCGTGATACTATTTGTCAATCAGAAAAGTGCATTGGAGTGAGATATTTGACCACCCGTCAACCCGAAAACAGTTGAAAACAGACTTTAAGACCACCGAAAACAGAGCTTAAAATAAACAACCTCTAGGTTGGATATATTTTAAAAATCAGTTTACGAGTGAACCGGGGAGTTGGAGCGCAGCTGAAGCCCTTGAGAGAGAAACAACACAGAGCCGGTGACGGCTGCAGAGAATGGCAATTTGCGCGAGTAAAAAAGACGAGATGCTCGCGGTCTACAGGGGCTTAATTGTTTGCAAGGCGACCTATCTTTATTACAGCAAATAGCAGAGCAGAATCAAAAGGCATATGGTGCGCAATTTGCACAGCGCGAACCTATACATCTGCTTTGTTTTTTTCTTTTGCCATTTCCTCTTTAGTTTTCACCACTCTATAGCTGGATCCCAATACAGAGACCGCGTCCTTCTACGCGGTCTATGAAGGCTATAGCCTGTGAAGGCCGATTCGAAGGCCGATCGAGCGTTGTTAAACGAGACGGTCTCCGCAGGTCTCCGTTTACGAGCATTTCCGGTTTGCGTAACAAGCCATTACCTTGCGTGACGACTATCCGCTCCTGTGCTGCCTAGCAACCCTGATTGCTGCCAACGGAAACAGCCTTGTCAACGGAGGAAAAAAGAAAAAGAAGTTGCCTACCAGACGAAAAGAAAAAAAGTACAAGAAAAAAAGAAAGAAAGATGAAAGTTAAGAAGATGGAGCAACACGTTGCTGTTTTGTTATTTTTTATTTTATTTTATGCCATCTCTGAAAAAAACGCAATGAATCTTGGGATATGTTGGGCCGCGAAGGATCCATCTGTTGCAGCCTTCAAAACCGTGAAACGAAGGCTGCATTTCTCGGCTGCATATGAAGGAGCCTTGCTAATGGAACAAGCCTTTGTGCGCCGCTATGACGCAATCGGTCTTCAAATGCAGCCTTCCAAGGCTGCAACCCCTGGATTGAGATTCAGTGTTCTTCTATGGCGTTTGACCTGACGTGACACATTACCGCCACCTATTGCCCTGGCATGATAACGTCAGTGTTTTGCTCTTATTTTCTCTTTTAATGTAATGTACACTGACTGAAAAAAAAAAACTATGGTTCGACTTGAAGAATCTGCGTCGACTGCGGGGGTTCCCGACTGATGTTTCGAATCATCGACTTTCAGGGGGCAGCCCTACACACAAATGGTCCTTAACCTACTCCTCAAAATACAGACCTTGCTAGTGGGCTGGCTTGACCGCAGTCATGTGTGCAGCTAAAGCCCTGTTCTCACTGGATTAGTATCAGTGCTGTCGCAAGGGCTTCAGCCAAGTGAGTCCACACGCCTGGTTTGCATTTTTTTAATATACAGAGAAGAAACCCTCTGGGCAGAATGAGCCTTCATGCCATCTGGGAGATCATTCCCCAAAAAGGAATAGGTTAATGCCATGACAGACACTGGCTGGATAGAGCCAAACCACAGGACTGAGACCCGACACCGTAAACAGCTGGTCAGAATGATTCAGTACACTCCGAATTGGCCAACAGCGCGCTGACCGGACACTCGTTTTGCGACAATTAGTTTACAAACAAAACGTAGTAACGAGTTGATTCATTGTGTAGTAACGAGTAATAATATTACTGAGATTTGGTTTGTAACTAGTTACGTTACTAGTTACTGGAAAAAGTAATATATTACAGTAATGCGTTACTGCCCAACACTGCTCACTGCACCTAAATATTTTAAGGGAACTGTTGGCAAGAAGTGGGATCACTCTTTCAAAATACTTATTAAAATAACAGCAGTGGGTTCACAGGCAAACAGCCAACTATTTTAGAGGCAGTAAAGCTAGCAACACAATGGTGAAACACAAACCAGTTGTAAGGCTTAAGTTAGGTCTGTTGTTAAAGGCTGCAATTGTCCAACACTGTGCATAACTATATGTGAGAAAATTATTGCCACACAAAAGGCCTATGTCAATTTTAATTTTTACAAATACAGAATAAGAGACCACAGCTGCTGAGATAAAAACTACTGTACAAGTATAAAACTGAAAACTAAAAGGTTTATGAACCGATGGGGAATAGCTAAGATCTCCAAGATTTTAATTGGCACATCTGGACAGTCAAAATAATCTCATATGATTTATCCCTTTTATGATACACCGCAAGAGAGGTGGGATGAAAAAAGAAAACACAAGAAACATGATCAGAGACTGATATTTCATCCATCTGTCCAGAGATTCTTCAAGGACCCCAATGCCTGCAATGATGTTTTTAATTGTTGCAGTGAGAATTGGTCATGGTTAAATTAATTCTAACAGTGCCATTTTATGCAAATGACACAGAGGGAACACTGGATCTACAGTGGAAATCAAACCATCCTAAATGGCTCATTTGAATTCATAATGTATAAGCAGGTCAAGTACTTTAAGTGTCAAAGCTTTTGTAGCAATAATAAAATACTTTTTCAGATATACTTAATGCTGCAACGAGGAACTTTGTAAACTAGCGGCCCCTTTGGACCAAAGCAGTAGTATTTTTACGATGGCAGCTGTCGTAAAGCTGTTTTCTAGCCGTACCAGCCGGTGCCAGTGTCAAGTGATTAGGACGCAATATAGTCCATGTTGAAAGTGTGAGGGCACGGAATATTTTCGGCTCCGTGAGAGTGGTTAGAGACACTGCATCAAATCAATGCCAGTCAGGGCCACACACACATGATGGCAGTGAGTGACGGTAGGATGGATCGTGATCAAGCCCCAACCACAGCGAGTTCTACCAGCATCCAATGCGGAAGTGACAAACATTGCAGTAGCACCGGGTGGCCACTACGACGTGGTACCAAAAGTGAGCAATTTTTCATTGACTCACAGTCTTTTTGAAGGCTAAAATGTATGAATAATTAGGGGCGCTACTGCTTTGAGACATTACTTGTATCCAAGGTGTTTGTGTACACCTTCAGTGATACATTATTAGAAAGCTTTCATGCAACATTCTTCCCGTCCCTTAGATGTTATACACACACACACACACACACACACACACACACACACACACACACACACACTAAGATGACAGTTGTTACTGCAATGCAAACATAAACAAAGTAATTATGTATGCATTATTAAATAACAGTGTCAGAGGAGCAGTACCAATTAGAATATTAATGAGCATGCCTTCAAAACTGAGATTTGAATTTGTATTCTGTATATTTAAAAAAAGTAAGAATGCATTTGTGTTAAACAAACTGGGCCTTGATATAATAGTTTTGGCCAATTCCCCTCGCTGGGTATCAAATAATTTAAATCACTAATCAATTGCTGAAATGTGGAAACATGGCAACACTGATTCACACTGAGCCACAGCATTTCAATGGAGTCAAAAGAAACATCTAAGGCATCTAAAATAAATATTTGAGAGTGAACAACATCGAACATGCCTGAAATGTGCATTATAATTGGCTACTACATTAAAGATATATGCAAGTCTGGTGCAGAAGATCAAAGTTAAACTACACTAAGAAGTTACACTATGAAGTATGCCGTTTTAACAGCAGATCGTTTAGGAGATAACTACATTGCCCACCTTTCCTTTCATTTCAGTAAAGTAAAACAGTGGATCATTTTGAATTTCAACAAAGTGTAAAATATACTGACAGTAAAATAATAATAATGGCAGGGGCAGGGCTCATATTACGATACTTACCGTGATGTGAAGTTGGCTACCATCAGAAAGCCTACAAGTAAAGTAAACAGTTACCATATAACTTAATGTAGTGTATTAACATTCAGGGCAAGAACAGTGAGGTAGGCTACTCACACTCGTTTATTCCTGCAGCCATCAGGTTACTGAATGATCACAAGGGTCAGGAGTAGGTGGAGAGCACCAGGGTAGCTGGGTGGCTGTTCTGACAGGTTGAGTTGAAATGAATGTGAGTTGAATTTGTGTGTTGGACTGCTGTTTGTCTATTTATGTTATTTTCTACCTCGTATTGCTTTTTATAGTATTTATTCAAATGATTTTTTACTGCGAACTGGAACTGTAAACTAAATTGCCCTTCTTGGGATAAATAAAGCTTTTTCTGATTCTGATTCTGTATCCCTGATTACACCTCTGGTCGGGCTTTAACATTTTTTTTTAGGTTTAACCCTGGTTGTGCCTTACTCTCATGTATACAAATTACATTCAACCATGCATCCAATTTTTTTAAATATATCATTAAAGAGCCCAAAATGAGGATTCTGTGAAAACGTTCAAACATCTTTTATTGTTGATTAACTGAAGTCTGTAAAAAAATGTGGCTTACTGATAAAATAACAGAAAAACGTAGGCTACTTTAAGTTAAAGCCTGATGCTCTAAAGGGAAAAGCATACCAAACAAGAAAATTATCACTAGTCTATAGAGAATATGCACCATGTCACGTGGTTTCTAATTGCATCAATCACCTCTGTTTCACTGCATACCTGCAGCACAATGCAATTCTCTAGGGCAACGACAGCAGACAGGATGGGTAGCAAGTTCAACAGTGTGTCATTCCTGCCAACGCATCTCACTATGGATGCCATTGCTTCTCCAATTATCACCGACTCCTCTTTTGACAGCAATCTCCCCCTGACAACTGTGACGTGGACTAACGGGAGCCCAAAGAACTAGAATGTGAAAACACCATTTCCCACCTACACATCAACTAACTGGATAGCCCAGCGTGTGTGTAGGTAAGATGTTCCAAATATGGGAAGCGTGTCCTACCTGTTTCTGTTGTTCCACGGCGGAGAGGAGGAGGATCAGGCGCATCAGGTTGAAGATAGATGTTGCATTGTAGAAGATCGGGAGATAACGGAAACGGTGCTGGAGCAGGGACTCGGTGTGTGTCTCCCTCATTAAGTCAAGACACGTCGAGCGGCCCGACGCTTCACCCTCAGCTGATAGCCTACTTTTGGTGCACAGCCTCCCGATTAACTAGGGAACGAGTCAACTCAAATGTTTTGCGCGACATTATCTTTTAAAACGCGTTTAAACGGGATCATTTCATTTTTAGAGATGCTTGTGAAATTGACTTGCCTACTAGTGACTGGAATTTTGAGTGAGCCTTTTAACCAGTAGGCTAGGTTAATTAAACATAGGGTAGACTACATAAAGAAAGTATTTGTAACATTAGGTAGGCCTAGGCTACATTAGCTAGCTAACATTACTTGCAGTGCAGGTGTCTGTTGAATACCAACGTTTTGCTTTGATGGTTAGTTAGCCTACTAACCTGCATAACACATGCATTGAAATAAAAGTGACCTTGTGACAGTCCTTGTGTGCAGTTTGCAAATGTGTCCATTTTGTTAAAGCTTAAACTTAGCCCATATTTAACAGCCATATTGAACCTATTTTTAAAAAATTTATTTAGGCTATTTATTTATTTCAATTCCTTTAATTGCAGCTGTCTTTTTTTCTCTGCAGTGTGTTAAATGCCAAACATTTTAACCAACAAGTGAGCTAATGCTTCCATGCATTTGAGACACAATGCCAGCTTTACACTTAATTCGTAGCCAGTCAGTGATTTAAAAAAGCAACACTTACTGCAGTTTTGAAGATATTCCCAGATTCCTTGAAGATTCCCCCATACAGATTGAGTGAAAAAACATCCCGTACTCTGCTCAGTGAATATGAAATACCCCTTTTCCAAAATTACAACGTTTCTTAAATGTGAAAAAGATGGCGGCCAGTGTTATAAGGAGTTCGGTCTTCCCGCCGAGAACTGGTTGCAACAATAATAAACACAGCTGTGCCGAATACTGCATCAGCACTGTAACTTATTCATGGTTAGGCCTATCTATGAATCAAATGGTTTTACCAACACATATTCTGGCTGATTTTGGCTCAACAGTGTTAATTGCATACATTTAAATATGACCTAAACTCAAATAGCCTAATAGGGGATAACATTATTCTATAGGCTAATAATAATGCATGCACCCCTTAACACTCAGTAATGACACTTTAAATTGACTAAATATTTGTATTTAACAATTTAACTTAACATAGTTAATGTGAACCCCCACATTCACTATTCAAATATGCGGTGTATTGGGTGCACGTGCACTTGGACCTATTATTCAATGGCCTATTTTGGAAGTCCTAGCCATAATGCTGGACATTTAAAGACTCGGTTTTAGTATAGGCTAACTAGGCAATTTGTAATATATGCTTGAAAACACATCCACAAACAACACTTAATGTAATCGCCCTGATAAATATTACGAGATTTATCAAAGAAAGCTTGTCGCCTATACCTAAAACAAAAAAAACACAAGTTAAACAAAATGTTTTATGAAATCTACAAATATGTAAAAATATATATTATAAATATAAATATATAACTATGTAACGGCAACATTGTTTTTATGAATCTTAAAACATTCAGTATTTTGCCATTTCTCAGGTGAGATTTATTTTCTTTCTTAATTGCTAAAATATAAGTGGATACCAATAGGTCTGTTATATGCCAATATTGACCTTCCAGATTTATTGGGCAGCCTCAGCCATGGACATATAAAGAAAGCCCAATGTGTAATGCCATTTTTGGCAGCAAGTCAGTAACATCAAGTAATGCCAGGATCTAATAGATAAACTCAACTCTTTGCATCTAATGTGGCAAAGAGGTCACATTATTTATGTGGGTCGCTGCTCACACACTGGCCAAGCAAGCTGAGCTTGGGTGATGTGTATGCCTCCACTACATCCTTTATAGTTTTTAAAATGCCAAGTTTCTGTAAATTGCTACAAACAGCTATAGTTGCACAACATTGGGTGTCAGGTCAATTCCACTTATTTGGCCAGTCGGATCAGCCACATGCAGCCAAAACAAGCATTCCTTATTTTCTCCCTTTCTCTCTCTCTCCTATTGTGCCTGCTTGTTTGAGGCTGCATTTGCTGCTGTCATTTTGCAGCGGGCAACACGCAGGGTGCTTAAAATTGATTTACTGGCAGAGATTTAGATTTTTCCATTACGCAGCACACGTGATGCCAGGGTGGGCTGGTTGTAAAAAGCTTGTTTGGTCCTCCTATGAAATCTTGAAAACACACCTGTCTTTATCCTGCACTGTGGCAAAGCTTTGTCTCCTTTGCCGACTGTCGATGCAGCCCACTGTAATGAGTTGTGTTGTCCTTTATTAGAGTTAGCTGACAGGGGTCGTGTTCACTCCACCCACGCTGCATACTGTATTTAAGTGATGTCTATCAGCAGATGGGTTGCTGACCTGCTCTCTTACCCGGGCCGGGGTGTGCAAAGGCACAAAATGAGCAGCAGGAACAGATGGGAGCAAGACGGATGAGCGGAGGATGAGACAGAGCTGTGTGCTTAATATTTAACCAGTGAAGCAGCATGCTGCTCCACACAGGAGGGACAGGGGGTTAAAACTATCACATTGAACTGATGTTGATTACAGAGATGATGGAATTCACAGTCGGAAATACTTTCATATTTTGAGATGGTACTTTTATCTAAAAGGTTGGGAAGAACACTTTTACTCCATCACTTTTCCAATGGGAAGTGCTATATTTGGGTAAAAATATCACCATTATTCAGGGAAATCGAAAAAACCTTATCTCAGCTAAGTGATCATGCATTTCAGACTTGATCTAAACAACTTGAAAACATTTTACTAAAACCGTCATTTGCTTAGGGTATTTCGGGTAAAATACGACTGTGAAGGCACTAATGAACAAGACTCTTTACAGGCTTTACCATTTGTGTAGGGAAAAGCAGTTCACTATAATGTGCTGGTGCTTATGGTGTAGCAGCCTGCAGAGAAAATGTTAATGCCCATAAATTGTATGGTATAGGATTAATCGTGTATTCATGTAATTCATTTGGATGCTCATTAGTTGTAAACTGATAGTATGGTGTCTAAGATCCACAAGGAAACGAGAGATTCTACAGCAGCGCCCCCAACCGAGGATTACTTGAACTGCCAACATGCAGTTCTCCCTACCAGCCTCTTAATTTTGAATAAGCACACACACACACACACACACACACACACGTCTCACTGTATTGCTATATTGGCTGCAGGACAGTGAGAACCAGGTTTCACAGACACAAATTAACACCATGCCTGTGGATGTCAGGACCATATAAACCTTCCCGGGACAATAACACCATGTTTAATCTTCAGCAATGAAGATGGACCTCAAGGTCATGGCATGTTATTGGAGACCAATATGACCATCATAATCAAGTCTAGTCAAATTATTGACTATTTTTGAAAGTTTCCAAGCAGGTTTACCCATTTTTTTGCTTCTGGCTTTCTGTCTACGGTCAAAAATGTTGACATTTTTATAGTTACCCAATTCAAATCATGTTTACAATGTAACCGTCATAAATCTGGCTGCTGGAAATTAAAACTAAACCTGCCCTGAGGCATTCTTACAATAACAAATGGAGCTGGCAGTATGCACCAGTGTCAGATTAATTCCATCTTTCATGGACAGCTAGTTACTAGGTCAGCCCATAGCCAAAATATACAGGATGTGAGAACTAGCTTTCTATCCCTCAAATCAGA
This sequence comes from Ammodytes marinus, assembly GCF_949987685.1. NCBI lineage: Eukaryota > Metazoa > Chordata > Actinopteri > Uranoscopiformes > Ammodytidae > Ammodytes > Ammodytes marinus. The sequence continues at coordinate 6,883,582 of NC_137233.1, read as the reverse complement.
AACTAGGAAGAGTGCCACTGTCCATTTAGGACACTGTTGACTATAAAAATCCTCGATATCCATAATTAATCTTCACAAATCTAGTCTTCAGTCTTTTGCAAAGAGAAAACATGCGGGCAGCTTCCTCCGGTGTTAAGTCACACTGCACACATTTTCAAATGGTCTCACAGAATGAACAACAAAACCACAAGCTGGCACAGTTTTTACACATTTTAAAAAGAAGCTGTTAGGAAAAAATGTATAACCTTCATACAGACCTAGGTGAACAGTTTCCCAATGCAACCCTGTTTAGTCTTTATATGCTTCATTTAGCAGCCGCTGGGACAGATATGTCATTGGTATAAATGTCCTCAAACAACTCTCGCTGTTGAAAAGCCACTAAGCTAATTTACCAATTTGTCAAACTATTCTTTTATATTAATTCATTCATGCTGAAGGCATTTGTAATCCATTTTGTTGCACTTGTTCCTTGACCTTGTAGTTCATGATGGAAATAATAATAAATAAAGAGCTACAACTGCAAAGGCAATAATGTTTGCATATCTTAAGAGTCCCACAAATACAATGTGTCTCCTTACGTCATAGAAATGTTAAACAATCCAGAAAGGGAGACAAAATCATGTTGATTCTCGGTCAGCATTGATTTATTCCATTTGTCACTTAGAAATAGTACATAAGCCATTTGTTGTTCTTTTTTATTAGCGATCCGTTTTTGTCCTGAAGGTAAGCCAGCCCAAAATAATCCATTTCACTCATTTCAATCATTTATTACTATGGACTGTGCTCATCTTAAATAAGCCTTGAATGGAAGTGGCTATTATTATTTTTTACTGAAACATGAACACTAAACAACTAGATTTGTAAGGTTTCTGGGTTGTTTGATGGCTGTTTTTTCATTCCTTTAGAAAAATTCCATGTTCCATGACTGTCTATTTTACATATGTATCCAGGGGGGTTTACTCAACTCTTATGTATGAACAACCATTCTGATGCTGAAGTGCATCCACTTTCAGGTTAAGAAGTAATGTAATTACCTTCTCTTAAGATAACCAGAAGTAATACCTAGTAATGCCTAGCAACCCATTGTGCTTTCTGAGAAAACTGTCAGAATTTGTGACAAATTACAGACAAGGGAAATAAACTGAGACAGAAGGAACAGTATGTTAAGTCTTGACCTACTATGATGAATATATAGAGCTACTATCAGATGTTAAAATGCGTTGAAACACATCATTATCTCAAGACCCTTTTAGGCAGGCCAATACTGCGCCTGAAGCTGTCTTTAAGAAATGTCAAGACATGGGTGACACTGACTTCATGGAGTAACAGTTGTGAACTTGACGAGAACAAGCCTGCTTTGCATCAGGATTTCCAAAACAGCATCTAAACAAATAACGCCAATGTACAATCCGGTGTACAGCAGAAAGGCGTTTGGGTGGGGTGTCGTATTTCAAAGAAACTTTTAGGCATCCGAGACAAATGCTAATGCCAAGATCCTTGGACGGCCTCTCTGGATTTATGCTTCGGCGGTTGTCGGAAGAACTCTCACAAATAGAGTTTTGGTGTCTAGAGATTTTATGGACGAATCAGCTGGCACCTCTGAAAAACACAGATATTAAATGGTTACAAAATATGTTTGTTTAGATTTATTGCTCAAATTAAGAGCCAGAAACCTATTAAGCTATCACAATAGATCACAGTTTTCAAACAAGAAAATCTCTATAAGCTCTTAAACTTTGCGAATAGGGATGATCATTTAATTTAAATTAAATAATAAAGAGGATATAAAACAAAAAACAAACTAAGTGTCATTAACTAATGTGGTGTACTTTTTTCTATCACAATGCACCATTTTATTACAATCAATTCGAGCCCATTCGTATCATAGTCACTTACTCACTGACCTGTTATAAAAGGATTACACAATACTAACACTGCAGTAGCATTTCATTAAGCTGAAAAGCCCATGTTGTAACCCAAGTTGCAGGCAAAGAACTGAAACACATGTTGCCCGAATAGAGAAAAAATTCTCTCTGTTGTATCTAACATAGAACAAGACCAAATACTTACTGTAACTTCCATGTTTTGCACATGGGGAGCATTTTGTGAAATAAATCTTAGATTTGCTGGTAGTAGGAATAGTGCTTATCATGTAAAACCTGAGTTAGCAACTTCACCATCTTCTGGCTTTCTTTGCGTCAGCTAATTTTAACAAACTGTGAGATGCAAAGCCAATTCAAATGAAACAAGTTTTATAGAATCATTGAATCACTGCATTATAAAAAATTAAAATGGCTAAACAGCTTTAATATGTCGTATTGTCTCATATGGTGATGCTGGTTTGAGCCTTTATCCTGCTCAATACCTGTGCTAAGATGTAACTTTTTGACAAGGTGAAAACTTTCCTCCCTCACACTGTATGTCTTAGAAGAACTTCAAAGCCAGAAAGACACCCGACATCTTTTCATCTTACCCTGGGTGAGGTCCTGGTCCAGGTAGAGTTTGAGGCGTCTGCTGCGGAGGCCGAAAACCTTGGCGGCCTCAGAGAGCAGACCTAAGTGCTGGAGCCCATTCTGACCCACGGGGTTCAGCAGCAGCAGGGTGCCCACCTCCCCTGTCTGGCACTCTGCAGGAGATAACAAGAGAGTGTTGAAGAGAAGAACACCACACAGACTTTATTTCCTTATCAAATTAAGAAAATAATTGGCGAGCTTGTTAGGCCTTTTCCACAAGTCCTGGGAAGGTAGCGAGCTTAAGCCTAGCCATGGGAAAAGGGAGGAGACAGAGGAGGGAAACGATAGATCAATAAGAAGGGACCAGAGAGAGAGAGAGCCTAGATGATCAATTGATAGATATAGGGGTGAAAGGGGTTGAATTTTAATGACCGAAAGGATCAAGCAGGATTTTAGTAAATTTCCCAGTGGTGGAAATTAGCAGATAGTTGCTAGTTGCTGTACAGATTCTTATTTTATACACAAAACACCAGATCAACTGATGAAATATGATGCATAGTTTGAATACCAGTATAAACATTAGTTGAAGGAATAGTTTGACAGTTTGAAATAGGTTTAAAGGTTACAAATGATATGAAAATTTAAATTAAATAATCTTTAACTCACAGAGTAACTTGTATCTGAGCTTTTAGAATCTATAATGTAATAACAGACTAGTTGTTTCCCTGTTTCTAGTTTCTGTGTAGGGATGCACCGATCCACTATTTTTAGTTCCGATCCCGATGTCTGGGTTTTGGATATCGGCCGATACCGATATTGTCCGATACGATATCCTAATTATCATAAAAAAATTGTTGGTGGTGAGGTTATGTGTAAGGTTAGGAATGCTTAAGCAATTCTAATTTAAAAATAGCAAGATATATACACAAATGCATATAGGTTTATCTTAAAGGCAGACTATGCAATATTTTAATGAAAATATCAATTATAGAGTCACACAAAAATAATCCTTCTCAATGATCACTTCTGCCCCACTAGAATATGTGGTGGTGTGTTTGTCTGCCCAGTCTTCCTCTCTCTGGCTGTATTTTACATAGTAGAATTTGTCACAGTGCAGAAGCCTCTCCACTTCCTTGACTTGGGTTAGCTTTGGTTAGCTCACTGGCTAACAAACTGGTACTGTATGTCTAACTAGAAAGTGGTGTCCTCTCTCCCTCCACCGAACGTCGGTGCATGCTCGCACAGGCTCGTTCGCTCTTTCATTTAAAAAAAAATAAAAATAAAAAATGTCTTTCTTTTTTTTTTAAATATCGGAGCTGACAGTCCGATATCCGATATGCAGATTTCGGCCATATCGGACCCGATACCGATACTGGATTGGATCGGCCCCATCCCTATTTCTGTGCAAAGTCATTCTGGTTATAACTTCAAATTATTATTAACTGAACTGTATTGACATGCAAATGGCAAAAGTGGTCCATCCAATTTTGGTCCTTAATGGGAATTTTGATTTGCAGCCAGGTGACAAAATACATGAACCCAATAATGAGAAAAATAAACATAACAATTATTTAGAAAAATGTAAAACTTTGCCTTTAAAATTAGCTCAATCTCAAACATGAATGCAGGACTCCAATTTGTGATTTTTTGTGGAATGGTATGCTAATCTTAAAATTCAAAAGGTTCGCAGTATTTCTTTTTTCCACTTAGTACACTGAAACAACAAAGAATCCAATCTGTTGGAGCTACATGTGAAAAAATTTAAAAGCTTGAACTACACAAACAAAACTTGTCAGCAGAATAAATTCATTGTGCGTTTTGGACTCTCTAGGGGATTTGTTGATTAAAATTAAAACAAATAATGACAGCGGCAAACAGTGGGACAGTGAGATTGAGTTATCAGTTATGCATGACTGTTTTTACAGTGTGTGTGTGTGTGTGTGTGTGTGTGTGTGTTTCTCACCGGATGGCTGTGCGTTGCAGAGCACCAGGTTCAGGTAAGGACACAGGAGGGTGTTGGTGCTGGGGGCTGCACTAGGGGCGGAAGAGGCTGATGTGACTAACAAAGTGTTGCCGCTCAGAGCCTGAAGGTCCACTTTGCTGCTCAACTCTGTAATGAACAAACAAAATGCACATGGACAGAAACAGACAAATGAGATGTAGATCCTTACTTCAATTCAGTGATCATTCATCAAATCATTTTGTTTCTTAATTAAAATTAAATATAAAAAGGAAAAGCTTTATACTTAACCTCCAGTTAGGTGATAAAAATAGGGCAAAAATAACTAATGTAAATGATAAAACATGACGTTAGCTAGCCACCTTTGATGGGGTTAGCTTGTCTGCTTAAAAAAAAGCTGCATTAATGTCTTTGGGTGCGGATCATAACCGGTTCTCACCAGTCTGGCCATTGAAGAATCTCAGCTGGGTGTTATTGGTTCCAAAGATGCTGCTGCACACTGTCTTCAGCTTGTTCATGTCCAGTCTGTTGTCACCTTTGGGGTTCTCCAACAGCACCATGCCCTCTGAAGAATAAACCAGTGACATGATTACTAACATAGTCAAATGGTGTGGCACACATTTTATTATCTCGACAACAGCAGATGATCATTTAACCCAAAAAAATGCATATATCCTAAGAGCATCTATTGACAGTTTATCAGTTATACACATTCTTGCTGGATGTTTTTCTGACAAGAAAAGCAGACATCCTTCTTGGACGACCCATGTGTTACCTTGTTCTTTATTGTTGACCTTGACCCTAAGGTTCACGTAGGTGCAAGCCGGTCCATTCAGAGCGGCCCGAGGGGCTGAAGATCCCTTAACAATGGTTAACTCCAAGTCTGAGCCCTTCAGCTGCAAGAGAGAGAGAGACACTGACTTTATGTTCTTTACTGAAGTGTCGTTTGAACTAAAAATCTATACCAAACGACTAACAGTTATATTTTTATCATTAAAAATCTATTAAAAAAACATTTTAGGAATATACTTATCACTCACGCTTATGATAGCACACTGTCTGTTAGCAGCAGGTGTTATACATGTTGAAAAACTGTGGTGCACAATGAGCTGCCTCTTAAATTGCCGGTGTATCCCAGTACAGCAAACAATATTCCTTTTCGCCCTGAAGTGTCCTTGCCATACCTGAGTCGTTTCTTCTATGATGACGCCAGCAGTCTTGGGCACAGGGAAGGGCAACAGTGGAGCTTTGGTGGTGGCCAAGATAAAGTCAGTGTGAGCCTGGATCACAGAGTCCAAATACTCCCCCTCTGGCTTGCAGCGGTAGTACACACTTATCTCGTCAGAAGGCACCAAATGGCCCTGTTTTGAACAGGGTTGAGAGAGAGAAATATAGTTTCATATAGTTTTCTGAAAGTAACTTAATGAACACCAAGTGGTAGAGAAGGGAGTATTTGTTTAGTTGGAAAATAGCTTTCCAAACAACAATGCACAATAATCTCCAAAAGCTATTTTATCTGAATAAACAAACAACTGCCAAAGAATAAAGTTCTGACAGCAAAGTAATTCTCTATAGAGCTTTTTTCTCCTCTGTAAGAAAATGGAATTTAGAAGAAACAAACACATGAAAGATGCAAGTGGGGATGGGATAAAGAAAATGGATGGTCAGACAAAATAAGAGAGGACATGGATTAAAAAGCAAAAATCAGACATTATATGAGAAAATATACAGGTAGAAGGGAATGCTCCTAGCTTCCTCTAACCTTGACAGATTGATCTCATCCTAATCTTCAGTGTGCACAGCCGTACACACACACAAGCACACACACACACACACACACACGGAAACACACACACCAATTGCAGTATGTGCCTCAAGGGCAGAGGCATAACGTTCGCCTGACACAGAGCAGCAGTCAATCAATGGAGGAAGGTTTATAGGCTTTTCCTGCCAAGTCAAGGTACTGACGTTACGCTGAAGGGAACGTCAGATATATCTACAGAGATCTCCAGTTTTGGAGCAATCCAATAAAAAAAAACAATATAAAAAAAGAAATGCTGACCTATGTTTCTTAACCCTACATGTGCACACAACACAAACAACCCACGCAAACATTGATAATGACACGCATGCACACCCACAAACTACTACCAAACATGTCCAAAGGAATTGTAAGAAATTAATTCCCATCCGCTGGGTGGAAAATTCCTAACAGATCTCAGTTTGAAATAACGGCAGGAATTTAGCCTGGCCGGGAGCCAGTGCACACTACTGCTATAGGGGCACGGAAAAAACTGTTTGTTGCTTGTGAAAACAAGGGGCTGTTGGCTAATCCGTCTTTACTCCCCAGACCACTTCAAAAGCTCCAACATTAGAATCTGAAAGGGGCCAGACTGTAATTAAGCTTCCATTAAGCCTGCCTTATGATGGAGAAACTTCTCACTGTGACGCTGCAGTGGAAAGATTTCAAAACTGCCCCCTGACAAAATTAGCATGGGACATAAAGAGGAAGGGGGGAGGACGGGGTGAACAAAGGGGGGAGAGAAATGTGAAAAAAAAATAAATAAAAATTAAAAAAAAATCAGTGCATGGTCGACAATGTAGAGCTGAAACTTATTTTCACCACTAATTAATAGTATATGGCTTATAATATCAGAAAATACTTCAAAAAGGTCCATCACAGTTTTCTGGAGCACATGATATGATGATGTCAAATTACCTCTTTTGTAACATATTTGGTCCAGTACGGAACCCCGGAACTTTTATTGTTATCAGACAGTCAGAAAGGCAGAAGTAAAAAATATACCGTATTTTCCGCACTATAAACCGCACTGGACTATAAGCCGCAGGTGTTATAATGTTTAATTACCATATGTAAGAGTTCATGCACAGAGGGGATTGTCGGGAAAGCGATGGCTACTTGTGGAAGCTCCCATTTATTAACATTTAAAAAAACAAGTTGCATATTTGCATAACGTACGTAAGTGTTCCCATTTAGTGCAATAGTAGCTAGCTACAGAACATATACTGTGCTGTGTAATAACAGGGTTGAAAAATGGGGAAAAAGTCGCGGCTTATAGTCCGAAAATTACGGTAACTCAAAAGATACTATCTAAACAAATACAATTATAGTAACATTTATTTTACTTGTCTTGCTATCTTTCACTAGCTCATCATTAAAAATGCTGAACAGTATTTTGTGGAATTGTTTTAGTCATTGCTCGCTAACTAACGTAATTTTCGGACTATAAGCCGCGCCTTTTTCCCCATTTTTCGACCCTGCGGCTTATATAACGGTGCGGCTAATGATATAATAATTACACAGCACAGTATATGTTCTGTAGACTATCTACTATTGCACTAAATGGTTACACTTGAATACGTTATGCAAATATGCAACTTGTTTGTTGAAATGTTAATAAATGGGAGCTTCCTCAAGCAGCCATCACTTTTCCCAACAATCCCCTCACCCCCACCTGCGGCTTATTTTCATTTCATTTTCATTTAACTTTTATTTATCCTCGAGAGACCAATTGAGGGGTGACCCTCATTAAAGTCATGTGCGGAAAATACGGTAAATGCTTCTTGTACTTGGTCAATTTTCTTTCCCTTGAACTAAGGATCATAAATCACTCACATTTCAACAACCTTGGAAGATATCTTGTCTTATAGTACAACTGCTCAAACTGTCTCAGTGGCATGTTTTGCTCACCCTGGCACAGCCCTGGTTACACGTATTGGCAAACTGTTTTTAATTTGTCAGACTGTATTCATTAGACACTGGATTGTAACATTCACTAGTGGTGTGTTATGTGTCACTCATATCTCCATGGCTATAGTAGTGCTCCTGAAATAAATTCGCCCCACCTTCTTGCGTAGTTTCTGAATGCGGTTGATGACCTCACGGGCGACGCCTTCATCCAGCATGGACTGGTCCGGGCTGACGTCCAGCAGCACAAGCACCTAAAAGGACAACAGGAGGAGTTTGAGCTACACAAGTTCAACTGATCTCAGAACTGCTTGAATTATCCCAAAGAATGAAATGGTTTATAACATTTTGATAAGAAAGACCGCCTCAAGTAGCCTGTAATAACCCCCAGTTTATTAACATGTTTTAAATCTTGGTCTATAGGTCTATTTTCATCGCTTTACTTCACCCCTGTTTTTCCTTATGGAAGGTGTTGTTTGCTGAGCTAATGGCACAATCAAAAATGCATTTTGATGTAATGTTCAATGTAAGCTATCCTGTCCTATCCTATAAAATGCTTTTTTCAACTCTATACATCTATTTTGAAGTTCAGTTTTAAATGGAGTATGTACAGTACATGAAGACGTGACCAGACTCCCAAAAACTATCAAACTAAAAAGCCAGAGAAAAAGAGCGACAGCAGCCAGCCCTGAACACTTTACAAAGGGGAAAAGGATGGAAAGAGATGACAGAGAGAAGTGCACAAAGCAAACATAGAAAGTGAATATGAGAGAGATAGAGAGAGGGAGACAGAGAGAGAGTGAGAGAGAACAGAGATACAGACAGATGGGTGCTGGAGAGTCAGTGTGAGCGAGTGTAACAGAGAGAATTAAAAAGTCAGCTCAGTAAACTGGTATTAAGGTGCAGCCGTGCGGTGTGTATGCGCTTGGAGGAGCACTGATTAGAGAGGGCCTGTGGGAAACGCATACATGCTGCTTTCCACTTAGCCATGAAATGATTTCATACATCACACTCACAGAAAGGGACACGTAAATGTATTCACAGTATATGGCAGCTAGGTGAAGCAGGAGAAGCGGTGCAGTAGCATACAGTATATATGTTTATATATTAGATCCGGTTACATTTCACTTTGAAACCCAAATCTACATGACAACAGTAAGAAATGTAGCAGTAAGGAGGGAAGGACAGTAGAGGAGATAATGAAGGTAGGTGTGTGTGTGTGTGTGTGTGTGTAGTTCTATTAACTTTTGTATGCATATTAACACATGAAAAAGTGTTAAGAAGAAAATATATTAATTCAAGTACATTAAATTCCCCAAGCTAAAAAAATATGTGTGATACAATAGTACCTGAAGGCAGTCGTGTGAGGAGGAGCACTGTGCTGTCTTCCAAACAGCTATAACCTTTATACAGGGACGCTAAGTTTGTCCCAAGAAACTCAAGAATACTATAACATTTTAGAAGGGTGTTTTAATTTGCATGACAATTCATCAAATGCCAAAATAATGGGAGTTTGTATTTTTAGCATATACCTGTGCATCAGAGTGGGCTTCGTACTGCACGGCCGAGCCTGAGCTTTGGTCGAAGGTGTACATCAGCCTCAGGTCCTCCTCATGAAGCTCGTGGCCGTCCACCATGATGGATCCTTAGAAAGAACCACAACAACATTAATATATGGTCATAACAATGTTTTAACTTGACAAGGGGGTTTGTTAGTATGTATGTATGCGGCTACTGGATATCAGAATTTCATTCGGGATCAATAAAGTGTCTGTCTGTCTGTCTGTCTGTCTGTCTGTCTGTCTGTCTGTCTGTCTGTCTGTCTGTCTGTCTGACTATCTTACCAGAGTTATTGTACTGATCCCAATTCACTCAATTCACTAGGGGGATGGAAAATGAGTCAAACCCTACTTAACATACACTCATTAAATAGGTTAACTACCACAAATAGTGTGATTTTACTCTTAAGGTGGGATATTCTTAGTAACAATCATGTTGGACGATACAGTATTATGTGATGTACAACTGAACTAACCACAACATGTAATTTGGATGTTACCAATATGTTATAAGGAAAATGTTTGAACATTTGTTTGTCACTGCATAATAGTTGAACTACATAACAATAACAATACCATTATAATTCAGCTACATAAGTATAACACTCTGATTTTCTGATAAGATCCTCAACTCGCAAATAAGAAATCAACTATACGTGAACAAAATGGAAATGAGGACGAAAATAAGTAAGTGATTATTAAAGCCTCATTATGATTAAATATATGCTGGCTATAGAGTTTGGTGTAAATGAGATGATAAACATTTTAGTGCCCCACTATTCTACTAATTAAATTTGAATAAATTGCCAACAGATTGTGTACAATTAAATACTATGTATTTAATTGGCATAGTTTGCATCTTCGACTCGGATTCTTGAAAAGGTTTCTATATTACAGCCATCTATACTAAAAAAAGGAAGAAAATAATACTCTCTGAACTCCCATGCAGGCCGAGGCTTTGTTTTAAATTAGCAGGGGTCTGGACCTGCGCTGGTTTCCATTTTGCGATCCCCCTTTAGTTTGCCGTCTTCCTCGCCGCATCCACATGAGATCTGAGCTTTCAAACAATACAGCAAACCCCATTCTAGTCAGGTTTATATCAACCATTGCGCCGGTGGCAGCAATTACCCACGTCTGTGTTCTGACTAAAAACCATGACCGTGTTTCTCCTCTCCTCTGTACTTCGCAACACCCAGAGGCTGGGTGAAACAGTCACTGCGTTTCTCTTTTATCCTCCATTTCCACGCTTTGATTTCCTGCGTTCCCTCCCCTGCTTCTCTGCTCTTTACCTCCCTCTTTCTTAACCTCTTTTCTTGCCCCCCTGTCAAAAGGATTGGGATCAAAAGGAACAGGTAAGGAACACTGAGTAATACCACCAATGGCCAGGAGCCCACAATAAGCCAAATTGCCGCCCTCATGGTCTAATTTGGACCAAGGTTTTTGAGTCATGAATTCTGAGCTAGAAATTGTTCACTAGGTTAAAGGTAGACTTCAGAGACAGTATTGTACGGTCCAGTCCACAAACGGACTGATCAGTTAAATGTGGAGTCAGTGATTATAGAGCATGTTTTTGTCAATGCACTTTTTGAATAAAATCAGTGAATAATTCCTCAAGATCCACTACCTCTCTGTACTGTGTGTTTCCCCCTGCTTTTAGTCTTTGTGCTAAGCTAATCTGATTTCACATTTACTGTCTTGAGACAAAGATAAGCAATGCATTATACAGTGTAGCACATTTAAAATGCCTTCTGCACACTCTTGATCAAAAAGGAAATATAACTTGGTGGTTCAGCCCTAGACATTTCCATCAGTGTGTTTCCTCTGTCCATCACCATCCTCCACCACATCTATCTCTTTCCTTCAATCACTCATCCCCCTTTTTCCCCCTCGCTACGGGCTAGACAGACATCACTTCCAAGTGATTGGTAATGTTATGTTCCCACAGCCCCGCTGACCTCCACTGCCTCTCCTCTCCCCCGAGACTCATGGAAGGCTCTCCTCCTCTTTCTATAATTGGAGAGACAGGATACCTTGCACTGCTGTGCTCCGTACTTGAGCTCTGAGTATAGTTTCAGAAGGGTTAGGCCTGCCATTCTGAGAGTATACTGGCATTCTGTCTGTGCAGGTCTCATTACAAAGATTGGTGGTTGAGTTTTGGGTTAAATAAATATGATAAATTAATAAAACAAAGTGCAGCAATTGTGCAGTTGTGTTCAAAATCCTAAAACTAACCTACAGCTCTTAACTAGCTATTTATTTGGTAAAGAAATAATTGCAAATGTATTTTAATCCTTTTTACGTGAAATGCAAACTAATCAAGTATATTGATCTGATGACGATGTGCATATACAATGCTGTAGGTTGTGTTGTTTTTCTTTTGCACCACAAGTGGGATTTGTAGATTCTGACTTTCCTTTTTTGCAGACACAATAAAACTCATACCTGTCTTCTGGAAAGCCTCTAGCTGTTCGCTGGTGAGCTCCTTGATAGAAGCAGTGATGGCTTTGAAAGCTCCTTTTAGTCTCTTGCCCAGCACCATGTGGTCTGGCTCAGCTCTCAGACGGATCCCGTACTTGTCCTTGTCTGTTGACATTGTCAACTCCCGCACATTAAGCTCCTGGAGGATGGAAAAAAGAAGACGCACATCTTAGGAAAAGTGAAGTCACTGTTTTGAAATAAAATATAATATGCGTGCTGCAAAAAAAAGATAATACACACAGCATAATTATTACAACGCCAATTGAATTATGCATGAAATTAAGTTTAAGACCCTTTTAAGGCCTTTTCATTAAACACTACAAAAAGTAAGCTAAAGAAAATGAACAAAGCTCTCATGGCGACGGCTTGGACTTTACGTGACCCGACGGCATTTGTTCAGTTTAACCGTAACAAAACTTATCATGAAACCAGCACATACACGTGTCCTCAACCAAATGAATTATACATCTTAAATGTAATGCGAAAATATGTTCACTATTTAGATGAGTCTGTTTCTAAGATATAATGGGTAAACATGCCCATATTCATGTCATAGTTTTTTTTTTAATGACAAAATGTAAAGGCAAAACTAAATCAGAATATTCCATTAAAAATGAAAAATAAATGAATCTAACATTAAAAATGTAAAACTTTAAATACCCCAAGAATCTACTCTAAAGAGCAAATCGATAATTGATTCCAGAGAATCATTGACTCAGAGAGTAGGTCATCCATGAAATCAACCAATAAGTCTATAAAGCCATTCCTTTGGAGTACAGAGAGAGAAATCTGTGATCCAGTCATATCTGAAGGAGAAATAGAGATACTAAATTTATCCACACTGACACCCACCCCGGCCTGCCATGCACAGCTTCTTCCTGTCAATCACCCTGAAAAGTTGAGTGAGACAGAGTTCTAGAATAGTTAAGATGCAGTGGTGTGCTGAATAATGAACTTAAAGGCAGTGAGGGGTTGAAAATAGTAGCTTTTGTTTTTGAGCTTGGTTAGTGAAAACAGAATAGAAGAATGATTGCAAAAGGGCTCAAAAAGAACCTCTTTTATTCATGAGGGTTTATATATATGGCTTTGTGTGCGTGTGAGGACTTTGAAACTGGAAATATACAGAAAGTTGGTGCATTACAATACATTCAGGCTGCCGACGACTCGCACAGCAACTCATTGGAGTTAGCCCACGGTGGAGTTATCAACAAACTTTTTCCGCCGAGCAAAGCTAAAAAATCTAATTGGCCATTGACCATTAACAACCACTTACATTTTGTGTTGTAGAGATAATTTGTGAAATGTGCTGCCTCAAGACATAGACGATAAAAACGTAATCAGCAGCAGTCAGGATTCACCCCTGCTTGGTTGTGAGGTACTAAGATGCTGTGTGTTCTCTTTTTAAGAGAGTTAAGACTTAAGCGCAGGCCACTGAAGTGGACGGACCCATGAAATATGCTCGTGCTGGAAGGGTGCTGAAAGCAAACACTTCTCTATAGATCGGATAAGGCGATTCTAAGGGATCTAAAGTTAAGCGTAATGCGTTCTAAAATCCAGTGAAAAACTGTTATTACTGCAGATATTTGGTGTAAATGGCCCATAAAACATTTTATTTACTCAGAGAGCAGATTAGCCATGAAATCATCTAGTCGGTAAACCAGACGACAATAACAATCGATACATTTTTTATTTAACATTTACTTTATTTAATTATTATTGTTTATTTATCAGTAGGTCCCCATTTGGTGCTCATTAAAGTAGTGGTATAATTATTGTAATACATTTGAAGTAGCAATAATAAAAGATACAAATTATTTGTATGTATTAATTATATAATAACAATAAAGGAATTTAAGTAAAAGCAACAGGTTTGGCAAATCCAGACTTGATAAACCTAATTTTGAAATGCTCTGCTTCACTGAAATTTCATAACAAACATTCTAAGAGAGTTTGTAGTTTTTCTTCCTGGCCTTCGGGACCTTAAAATGATCTCAATTCTGAACAAATTAACCTTATAAACACAAAGTCAGCGAGGTTAAATGTTTTTGCCAAACTGAAATGAAACATGAACAGAGTGAGAGATAAGAAGAGTCTTGAACTTAGATAAAGCTTCCTGGATCCAACAGAAGGTCGTAAGAGAAGCCCTTATCTCATGTGGACCTTTATCTGTAAAGTGTATTTATATGTTGCGGGTCAGAATCAAATGGATAAAGCAGAATAAAGCAAAAGAAAACGCTGAAAAATAATCTTTAAAAAAAAAAGAGAAAAAAGTTTCCATACCTCCAGGATGTATTTTTGCAGGGACTGGATGTCCTTTAGAGCCTCTGCATCCTGGTGAATAACTACCACCTCCTTCAATGGGTACTGGAATAAAACACTACAGTTGGTCAATAGCTCCAGAACAAAAAAAACACACTAATATATAATAGAATAAGTTTTTATTAATCAACACAATGATACCTATATCTAATCAACTAATATGAAACAACCAGATACACTTGAAGCTAAACAAAATCTAGAAGAAATATAAGAGAAAATAATGGAGAAAGCCTTGCTAAATGACCTCAATTCCTGCATTGCAATTGTCCAACATTAGCCCACAAGTTGCATGTTTCAAACCCCAGAGCGTGTGAAGAGATTGCATTGAGTTGATGATTCACCTTGACAGGCAGGGTCTTCCTGTCCCGGATCACTCTGCCCAGCTCAATCACAGACTGCATCTGACAGACAGCGCTCTCAATGCGCTTGTCAATCAAACTCTCTCTGTAAAACACAAACAGAAATACAGAAAATCTCAGTATCACCACATCATACAATATGTATGTAGTAGGGGTGTGCATGTGTAACCGGTTAGTAAGGCATAAACGTTTAGAAAAAATAAATAAAAAAAGATCCACTTCTTTTCTATTTTGAAGGTTAAACCGTTAACTTGTACGGTTAAATTTACATTGTGTAACCGTTTAGAAAGTTTTGTAAACCTTCACACTCCTATTAAGTGCTGATTCAATGTCATCCTGAAGAGAATGGGGCAGCTAAGTAGGGCTCTGACTTTTTTTGACTTTTGCAATTATAATGGGTTCCATCTGACCGCACTGCCTCTTACACTAAAGGACTGAAAGGGAATATCTTTTCAAAAAGACTCATCTTTTTAGTAGAATCATTCTGGAAAACTCTTTACAACTGTGGGGCACAGTTTGGGGATGAAAGTGCATTTCAGCAATAACTCAAAGGGTACAATTCATAATGTTCTGGTTTAACTGAATAAAAATAAATAATAGAGCATGACCGGATTAGTACCAAACATCTACCAGTAGATAGACAGAGTTCAACCATCAGAACCAGAATTTCACTCAGGAACATCCACTAATTATATCCACTTCAGACTTCCACCTCTGAATCCAAATGAGAGCTGCAGAGCCATTGAATCAACCTTCATAGTGATTTTAGCTTTCACTGTCTGCACCAACATTGACTGTGTCTGCATGTGTGCCCACAAAATGAGAATAGAAAAGGGACGCCAGGGACAGCCAATCATTTAATGAGATGATTGAGAAGTGGCTGTTCCCACCGTCTGACTGGTGGCAGACAATTGGGAGGGGGCTGAAGTAGTCCCATTCATTCAACAGTGGGAAACAAAGGACCAATAAAGCAGCAACACTAAGCGACAGTGGAGATTATATGAACCATTACAGAAAGTGTTTTACTTCTTGCTAAATCAAACGGACATTTAATTATGGCAGAATTGTTTACAGTTAAAGATGATGCAATTAAGTTTGTGGCAATCGGAAATCTCTCCCAGGCATTACACATCTGATAAGCCACCAAGGCATATATTGTACTTATATTTACATTTTAATGAAGCGGATCAATATTTTATTAGAAACAAGGGATTATCCCTACAGAGAAAAATGAAATAAAACTATTATTATTACTAAAATGGGTTTTTAATGCATTCAAGACAGTGGTGAAGGCAGTTAGTTCTGCCAACCCCAAAACATCTGTCCAACTTATTATTATTATGATGATGATTTTTGTTACATACTGCTCTAAATAATTACAGAACTGCTCCATTGCAGAGACTTCGTAAGCAGAATCAGACAAACCGATGCATCGGATTCTGTGATTAATTTGGCTTCTAAAAAAAAAAAAAAAAGGAATTGGTAATATAATTTATATAATAATTAAAAGTGTAGCAGGCATTAACTATCAAACACTGCGGGGAAACTCCATTTAAAGAGTATCCTCTTTTCTGCTCTTCCATGCCAGAATCTCTACAAGCCGTGGTGAGAGGCCGGCAGCTAAGTGGAGGAGAACAGATGTACGGAGTTGACACGTTGACCTTCCCCGCATATGCCCCTTTCAGCCAACATGGATAGTGACTCTCTCAGGGCACTTTCCTTTTCATTTTTTCCCCCCAACTTTTTCCTCGTGTGAAGTGGACAGCCTATCATTCAAATTTCCTCTTTAAAAGTTTCTACAAGGAATTTTTTTATATTTCTGAAACAGTCAGTAATTTTTCCACTGATGATCATTAAGTACATGTAATAGCAAACGAGTCCATCAGTGCAAAGAATGCTATTTTTATATAGTTTATCTTAATGCCTTTGTCATGGGTACGCTCATCCAGGAACAACAGCTGGTGTAGTAAAAACGCTACCACTTGCACAGTACCGATGCCCCAAGTATCTGAGTTTCACTGAAGGGATTTTTTCCCAACCTGGTTTGGGGCAGCATGAGATAGTGGATGCTGCTGGCGTCCTTCTCTTCGACAGAGGCGGGGTCGATGAGGTTTCGCAGGTTTTGGTACATCATCTCTGTAATGAAGGGTGTGAAGGGAGCCTGAGGGCAAGGGGGGAAGAAAACAAGCAAGTAGAAAAGGAGGATTATTATATAATGCACTGTACTGCCGTTAATTTTCTGACATTAAACGGTGGGGTCAGCGATTCTGGAGAACGCTTGTTGTGAAAAGAAAATCTGTTTACATCTCTTCACCTTCCACTACCTGTCTGTACTGTGTGTGCGCTGAGAAAAAAAATATGATGGTCATACACAGCCTAGGCTCTGTAAACTTGTATGTAAACAAAGAGGTCCCACCATGGATCGCAACATGCTCATTTGCGAAGCCTAGGCTGTGTATTAACACTGGATTTTTTTTCCAGCTCACACACAGTATAGACAGGTAGTGGACCGTGAGGAGATATTCTACTGTATTTTACTGTAACTTTTTCTTCTTCAAGTGGTGGAAAAGTTCAGACAGAATTGTGCCAAAGTGAATTCACTTTCTATTCTAATGTGTTTCTCTTCCATTTCAAATACAGCAAATTAATTTGTATACAGACTTGCAAACTCATAGGAGGTGAAAAAGGTGACAAACACCCGTCCCTTCTAGGGGGGGTCGGGTGTTTTTCGCTGTCCAAATGATTGACTATTGTTAAATATCATTCACACAACCAGAGTTTTCCACTATTGCCTCCAATGTCCAGCTTGGTGAAAATAATAGCCAGCTGAGATCCTGACCCTTCTAAGGGGGTCCAGGGGTACTTTTTAAAGTGAAATGCATGAATCTGGTGCACTTTGAGAGGAAAATTAAGAGGCTAAATCTGAGGAATTATGTGTGAACAAATAATTTGGAGACACTGGGTCAGATGAATTAGAAGCTATTGAAGAAAGACACATGGATTTTCCATTAAAATGTTAATTTAAAATAAAATATTATGCAGGGTCCTCTGGGTTGGGCTTGGTGCTCTTTTTCTTTTATGGGACATATTTCTCTGTAATATAATGAATACATTTAAATGCAATGAGAGGAACGAAGCAGAAGAACTCTTTTTCCACAGACGAGGCTGAAATAGGTTATACAGTACATGGGCATCTGAGCCCCATTTCCAAATGTTTTTAAATAAACTCAATACACACTGTGCATGGACGTGAACGTGACGTGATCAGTTAAACTTGGATTACCAGGGGCGCCCTTAGCTCAGTTGGTAGGGCGCCCCCGACCCGTCGGTCGGGGGCTCTAAGCAACCCCTAAGTTCGCTTATGCCTCGGGCCCGGCTCTGATTGTGAGCGCACTGCAGACGCTTAATTTCTGCAATGTGCGCTCATTAAAATGTCAGCTTCACTTAAGAGTCCTGTGTGGGTCAACAGTGCAGTGCAAAATATGCAGCATAAAGTTATAACATTCGTCTACGACCGTGATGTTAAATCACCTTCACACAAAGCCGATCGCTGTGACGGTGAAAATCACCGGGACTCGGGAGACCTCGCCAATGTGAGCCATAGGTGTGAGCGAGTGAGACGCCGCTCAGAAAAAAACTCTGTGGTTTGATGGATGAAATCACAGTCGGGGATATCCTACACGTTAACGTTGTCTACGGGAACGGCTTCCGCGATCTGTTTCTATTTCTCGAGTCTAAATCATGGACATATAAAGAATACAGAGAGCCATGTCGGCAAACTGACAGCGCGACTAAATAAAAGGGACTGTACAGTGAGCTGCGTCCCTCCGTTAGTTACTGTTTTCGGCCGAGTAGGCTAAGTTATATTCACCTCTAAAGCATTGACAGTGTTTAATCAAAGCCTCTAATTTTTTATTTTTTATTATCAAAAAGGCTTTGATTGAGAATTTTAGCCAATTCTAAAGTCTGAACACACACAGCGGCAGCAGTGATGCTTTACGGTGCCCGATCTTAACGCTGATTGGACAATACTCATGACGTCTACCAAAGATGTTTTATTGCCAAGATAACGATATTCCCTTGTCGCCCACACAGTCCAGTCTGGGAAGCGCTGGCTGACTTCTCTGGCAGCTGCCGCTACCCCGCCCCCCTCCCAAAAACAAAAACTCTTTGGATCCATACGATTCACGTGGGTTATATATTTTGATTCAAAACGGCGAAAATCGCCGAAAAGCGACGAGTTTGCAGGTATGTGTATAGCTCACAGCCGATCTGTATTGATCTGGCTTGTAGTGTGCCTCTTGTCTCACATGCAAACATCTTCATTGTGTTATAAATAAAAACTCCTACTGCGCATGCATTATTCATACCAATACAAGCGCACCACTACCACAGCAGCAGCATTTCCTTGTTTTTTTGCATGTACAATATATGAAAGCAAAGCCTCACCACAAGCATTTTCCCACATCTCTCTCAGTCACACACACACACACACACACACACACACACACACACACACACACACAGATTATGACTCACCATCAGCCTGCACATGGAGAACAGAACGCTGAAGAGGGTTTCCAACGCCCACAGACAGTCCTCGGTGCCACTCTCTCCCTGCAAAGTTCACATATGCATCAATACAGTCGCTCCCCTTGGAACAGTGAAAAGATTTTTTTTTTTTAAAGGGCTCTAGCGGATATCAGCGCATTAATGCACATCAACCAAATGTTTTACTACGATGTACACAAACTGACTGCCATAAAATGTCCACAGATGGAGAATACATGATGAAGGGCGATATCCATTAAGGGAATGTATTATGCATGTGAAAATGAAAGATATATTACATACAAGCAAAGTAGCTACTGTGTTCTTCACTTCAGTTTATAATTAATGTATACAAACCTTTAACTCACAAATCTGACTACGACTAGTGACCGATATGTTTTAGTTTATTTTTTTAGCCGCACATTACAATATAACACATTTTGAGAGCTGTAACGCAATACTGTGTTACCATGGTATTTTGCTTAAGGTTATCACACTGTTAGATTATCATACCGGCTCATGTCTATTCACTACCAGCTGCTGTTATAAACTTGCACATTGAGTCCTCCTGAAATAAACACAACATTTACTCTAAGGAAGCACTGATTTATTCAGAGCTGTCGTCTCACCTTCAGACGGCGTCGGTTGGTCCTGACGTACCAGTTGGTGAGCATGTCCACAAACTTGACCAGACGGGGCACGACGGTGTACAGGTGGTAAGCTGCGACAAGAAATTACTATCAGATGATTTATGCTAAATATGAAAACCACATCAATTTGTTAGCTAGATGGTATGGATTTTTAAGATATGACGACATTATTTTCTTAGCCACTGTCTATATCAAGGGGAGTTCCTGGAAGATAAAATCAGTGGTGTGGGTGTTTAGAGTTAAGTGTGTGTCTGACTCACCGTCCATCTCAGCCTTGAAGAACTGGATGAGGGATTGTGTGAAGGACAGAATCCATTTGTCCATGATGTTGTCGCTCTGTTTTACCGTGTTTTCATTATACAGGAACTGAACGTCATCCTCCTGACAAATAGATACGATTAAAAAAAGATTAATTACGTTTTAGGTCAGCACTCAAGTAACGCCATTTACAAGCAAGGAAAAAAAGTTCTGCAGCAATTTTTTTGACACTTGTGCCACCTATTATAGTTGCTGTTTGTGCCTGTTTCAGTCATTTTGTTTGAAATATCTTAACTTAACTTATTAATGTGTGTTATTCAACTCCTATGCATTCTTATTTACTTGGGGGGAAAAAGTGATAAATATACTGTAGTTTTTGAATAGGTGACTACCTCTCCAAACAATTATCACATGGGCTCCCTTGTCCGATTTTCAAATGCCTAAAATAGCTTCATTTTAAGACTTGTCATAAACATTGCCTTAAACCTCTAAAGCGTAGCTGTAATGCCGGTGCCTGCAGGTGGTACAAGTAAGTCAAACTGCAACCGATTTTTCTTTTCTACGTTTTTAGGTGATAAAGTTGACATTTGCAGGTCTAAACTGTAGCTATTAGTTAACCGCAGGTTGGCAGGTGTGACTTTTAGTGGACAAGTGTCCTACGTAAGCAACATTTGGACTTCTTATTTTTTTTGTAAATTGCTCTTGTGGAATAGTTATCTGCAGAGCAGAGATGAGCTGAGAAAAATATTTCCTGCCTCTGTATTTATTTTTTCTTCCCTAAACTGGACCCTTATTCCGAGCCATACATTGACCAGTGACACAGGGAAAAGTATTACTACAGTTAAGTTATTATTACTACATTATTTCATGGCACTCACAACAAGTAATTTCCTATTTGAATTGATGATGCCATATGAAGTATGTACCTTCTGTAACCTTTGCACGTTCTGCACCAGGAAGCGATAGGCGTTGTACCACGGCAGGAAGACGTCCTTCAACACGTCGCGGACACCGTCCTCTTTGAAACGCAGGTTCTCCGCTCGCACCACGGGAGAGTTGATGAGGTACAGTCTACGGAGAGACAGACAGGGAAGGAGAGGGTGAGACAGTGGTGGGATTTATTATGAGTGACAAGTGATCATTGAGAGGGATTATTTTTGTGTGACTCTATAATTTATTTTTTTCATTAAAATGCTGCATAGTGTGCCTTTAAAGAAATATTACATGCTGGAATGTAACGGATAAAAATGTGGGTCATTTTGATTGATCTAATAACGATAGAGATGTCCCAAGACACTATGCAAAATGAAAATGAGTATCTGGGTCAGTCGGGTATATTTCAATAACTAACAATTCTTGTCCACAATTAAAGGAACACTGTGGACTGTGGAGCAAGATGTATTTTTCAAAGCTATTCAGCTGACAAACGTATCCTGATTGGATTAGCTTTACCAATTAGGCTAAATGTCACCCTGAATGTGTCCTCCGCAAATTGTTGGACCAAAATCGAATTTTACCAAAACATATCAGTGCAAATTAATCCCTTCTCTTCATTAAAAAGAAATCAACACAGCGTTGATATGACAATGGCAGAAATTCTTAATAATCCACATCACCATAATAGTCTGTGGCAGGCTTCAGCACACAGCGCAGACTGGTTACAAAGGTTTTGCTGATGATTCTGGAAGATAACATGATGCAACTTCATGCAATAGGCCATAAGCAATTTTAATAGCAGAAACTCTAAGATACATTTGTTATCAAATGCACAACACCCAGAACCATTAGCCGGTCAAAATGTTGGCACCTTGAAACTAACTTGTCACTTTACCCGGTTTGACACAAAATATACACATTAAAAAAAATTATTTTAAATGTAATTAGTAAAATTGAAGAACAAATCCTTAGTCTGTACCTCAGTCTATCACTGCTTTTAGTTTATCTAGTGTGAGTTAAACAAAATAAAAGTATGTTCTTTGGTGGCTATACTGCGAGTTAAGTTTAAAAGCATAAAGCTGACATGTTATTGTAAATAGAAGCCTTAATAAAGGAACAGGCCATCGCCCTCCTCTCTTTACATCAGCAGTTCACTCATCATCAGTGTATATGTGAGCATATGGTGGGACTGCATAGTGCTTTATTTATAAGGCCATATGGCCATGGAACTTTCACTGCTCAGGGCAAAGGAGTGAATACATGAGGGGTAACAATGAATGTATGCATGACATGTGTATGAAGAGTATATGTGAGTGTATGTATACTAAGAAGGGGCCTAGCTAAGCTGGATAGTAATTCAAACCCTTAAAAACCATGCCTGCTAATAACATAAGGTAGGTTTATACACAGCATCCTGCCACCAGGCACACATACATTCATGCATCACACACACACACACACACACACACACACACACACACACACACACACAGACAGACAGACAGACACACACATAGACACGGAGACACACACACAGACACGGAGACACACACACAGACACGGAGACACACACACACACACACACACACACACACACACACGTTTACATTCAAGCAGAGAGCTGACCTGAGGGCATCCGCTCCGTAGCTCTTCACTATCAGTCCTGGATCTGGGTAGTTCTTCTTGCGCTTGCTCATCTTCTGTCCATCGCTGCAGGAATAGGACAGGCAAAGCGTTAATGCACATACACATACAGTATATACATGCACGCACGACAGGCCATGTTAGACACCATGCACTTGGTATTCAATTTAGTCAAGTCTTTCCAGGTCAGCAGGCCTGTGAGGACAGTGCTGCATTTAGACCCTGGGGCGCAGGACAAGTTGTCTTACTGTAGAAAAGCTCTAAGGGCCAAATTTTACAGCACACATAACACGTCAGGGATGAACTAAGCAGAAAAACTAGGATTTAAACGGGCAGGTGAAGAAATATAATGATAAAAGAACAGTAGATAAGAGGAGGAAAAATAATGGATTAGGTGGCAGACAGATATACATGTACACACAGCAGTAAATAGCTTATATAATGTGTTTGAAATTGACTGAAAGGATAAGGTTGACAATATCACCTATTTTACCTTCTGTGAACAAATCCCATTAAAAGGAAAATCCCAAATGGATCCCGCTACTGTACTGAATATCCGGCTTTGTCTACACAGATAATACCTGTGCCTGATATACAGTAGCTTATAGCTCTAGATGTCCAAATCCATTGATTTCCAAAAGCTATTTAACACATCAGTGAGCCACACTGTTGCACTGGCAGGCCTGTTCCTTTATTACTGTGTAACATTGGCACATAAACCTCCCTGCAGCCATAAACTCTCTAGTGCACCAAATACAAAATCCCAAACTAATTCAACAATGACTCCATTTATGCATTAAGACCTACAGTGCCCTGCTGTTTTAGGAAACTATTAAGCCTTTTGTTATTTTGTTAAACATTATTTCGAAAATTTCTGTACAGTAACAATAAATGGGCTTGGGGGCTGACTGATGCTGACAATGCAAGAAATTCACAAACATGTTTGGTTCTGATCTAATCACAGAATGTTCTGGACAAAAATAAAACAGATAACTCCAGAATATCTAATGAAAATGAACCTATTTGCAAATTAAAGGACATTGAAAAGGCTTTACTAATACATATTTTCTCACCTAGCGAGCACCAATCCATTCACAATGACATTCTTGAAGGGCGGTTTGCCAAACAGCGCTGTGGAGAGCACCAGCAGGGTGTAGAACCTATTGCAGGACAGAAAAGGTCAGCACACAAGGTCAAGGTGACAAGCAAGACTTACAAATGAATTCTCTCTCAGTGGTAGAATTGAGAAAACAAATGTACTCATTTAATCTATAAAAACAATTTCTATTGATATCTATGATACTCAATACTTTCAATTCAAAACTAGAACTTCTCACACTTTTCTTCCTGACTTTAATTGTCCATCCAGCCATTCCTGCCCTGTTCTTGTATATCAACTCAGCAGAGCTTATCTCTCTATGTCACTATTCCTCATCTGTCGACCTCTTTCCATCCATCCATTCATCCACAGCTTACCATCCCCTGGTCTGGTCAATGCCCTCTGCGATGAAGTCTGCAGGGAAAGTGTCCTCAAACTCCTTCTTGTGTTCGAAGGGGTAGTGCATCTGGGCGTAGGGCATGCTGCCACTCTCAAACCAGCAGTCAAACACCTCCGTGATCCTCCGCAGCACACCCTTACCACACCGTGACGGGATTGTCAGGTGGTCAATGCTGGGGGAAGACAAAATGTGGACGGAAGGAGGTAGAATTGTTAAGACAAATAGCGGCAACAACACTTTGAACAGTTCGCCTTTGCTGTTTTATATAGATTCTATTATTGCTACGAGGAACTTTTAAATCATCTGAATACACTATGTGGATCCGCAGTTCTATAGGGTTTCTTGGCTGCAGTCCACAACAAGGATTTTTATTATCTTTCACTGCTGGGAACAAGGAAAGATCAGTGGTGCTTATGTTGTGCTGACACCCACTAGAACAGAATGGGTTTATTGCTTTATGCTTCAAGGATATAGATTAATTTACTCCCTGTGCCCACCCACTTCCAGGTCAGACCATGAACAAAATCATTGTTTTCTTCAGTAAAGTTGCTTCAACTGAAGAAAACAGATGAACTGTGGTTATGCAGTAGTTACAAAGGGCTGTGTGAGGTGCCTATCTAAATGTAGATGCATGTCATCCCCCTCTCTCTCTCCCTATTTCCACTTTGCAACTATTCAACAGTCAAATAAAGTTGAAAACACCTAAAAAAACACATTTAAAATAAATAAATTTGCATTCTGGATAATTAAACAAAGCTATACAACCACAACAACAAAGCATCACTATTATGGAGCCACACAAGCTTCATTATGCAAAGGACACTTTTTCCCCCCTTCTACAACATTTCAAGAATTTATCAGCATTTAGGCCTATAAAATGCAAATTACACCTTTGGTAATCTGCTATTAGACACTAAAGCTGCTCTGCTGCAGCACTCTACTTCTCCCAAGAGCTGTGCTCCTGGGCTTATTGAAGAAAGTAGAGTTTTCCAAAATTGAAGTGCACAGCTGAGCACCTTCTGAGTAGTTTAATTTGACATTTTTTTGCTGCGTAAAATGTTCTTCTTCCTACAATGTGGGCAGAGCCATTATCTCTGGGAACCGGCCACTTCACACATAATGTGAACTGATGACAGACCGTCCTTTTAGTTGTTAAAGACTTGCACATCTTTTGTATTTATTCAAGATATGTCCCAGTTGGTTAGGTCATTCTAGGAAAGGTTTGGTCACACCAGCAAACAAGCTGTAGGGAAATTAAATGATTGGCTTAGAAAATCTACATGAATCTTTCATTTAAAGTAAAACTTTGGTGAACTTCTTGAAAGTGCTGACTTATAAGGTATTGCCCACGCTTATTTTCCAGTAGCAACTAGGCTAGCAAGACAGCTGGCTTGGAGAGCAATAGTGAGCTGGCACTACCATGTTAGAGTATGGCTTGCCAGCTACAGGAGTTCAATACTTTTCCAAGTCTTTCAGACCTACACAGGAACCCTAAACCTTACAACAGAAACTCCACTTATGATCAGTGACTCACCTTTCCCGATGCAGATCAGTTACTTTGACTCCAGTCAGTTCCTCCAATTCAGCAATGGACCCGATACACACCACCTGACAAACAAGAACACACACACACACACACACACACACACACACACACACACACACACACACACACACACACACACACACACACACACACACACACACACACACACACACACACACACACACACACACACACACACACACACACACACACACACACACACACACACACACACACACACACACACACACACACACCAGCTTGAGTGGGCAATATCACACAACAGCATACACCATAACAATTTTCCTGATAAGGACATGAACTATCATTGCCGAATGCCGATATGATAAAGAGATTTATCATGTAATTGTGTTTTTGTTTGTTTAGGTTTGATGTATTTACATTAAATAATTACAACCCAACACAACTTTAAAGTAGGCCTTCTTCGACACAATGTTTGAGTAACTTTACCTTAGACAATTATTGTTAAGTGTGTTATCGGGTCTCCTCGGAGACTTAACTGTAGACTCTGCTCTAGTTTTACCAAAGCAGCAGGTAACATGACCCAAATACACAGAGATACTACAGTCAGGTATAAAATAAGACAGAAACACATCCAGAAATAAAATTGAATAGAGAGAGATAGAACAAAAAGAGACACAGAGAGATGGAATTTGTACAGCTACACACACGCGCACACAGCTTGAGTTTTGGGTGTGTAAATTGCATCTGAGGGGTACGCGAGTGCTCTGGAAACAGTCATATTGCTATTTCCAGCAAGCAGGTCGTTGGCTGTCCCTCTTTCAGCCAGGGGACCAACACTTCCTTCTTCAAACACTCAAACAACCCAATTCTGACATCTCTATTCAGTTCAGTCGACTTCACAAAGTCTGCCAGGTTCAGCAACATCCAAAATAATCGGAGGAACAATTGACCTTTGGCTGCACAAAATCAGGAGAACATGCAATATGCGATAATGTTGGATATTGCGATGATGGTATGATATGCAATAACTATACAAATTCCTAAATATACTATTGTAATGTTTTCTGCTTTGAGTTCACTGCCAACATAGACCCCAGACAGTAAGTATCCTATGCTATATTATTGACCCTAGGCCAGATGTTGGCATCATTAGTGTGTGGTGATACAAACGTGCTGGTCTTAATGTTAGTCCCAGTTCGCTAACACGTAATCCCAGAGCTATATTTACAAATCCATGCGCTTTACCTACTCCGCCACTAACGTTTATATAGGGGGACGGGCATAAAGCAGTGTGGCTTTATCTGATTGGCCAAATACATTGACATGCTGTAAATGAATGACTGACACATGGAATAGGCTACCATCATTGTATTGTAGTTCAAACCGTCTCTGCGACAGGTTTACCGCAATATCAACAATCCTATAATGATAAATGTTCAATATATTGTGCAGCCCTATTTTGCAGTTTGGCTGGTTTCTCCACTGTCAGCTCCCTCTCATATTTTCCTCCCCACTCATTTCATACTTCATTTTCCTCGCCAGCTAATATATTCAGTCCCCTACTTCCTCCTCCCCTTATTTCCTCAGTCTTCCTTCATCCCACCCATGGCTGTTTGCCTTGAGGACCTTTGAAGTTGCCCTAACCGGCATGAAGACAGACCAAACACATTTTTGTTACTGTTTGTTTGCTGTTTACATTAATGAATCATTCATGATCTGAGTTTACGGAGGCATTCAGTAATGGAGCCTGAGGGGAGCTGACTTTGACTTCACTACAGAGACACGCTACTTTTTGATTTGACACCATGGTCACTCACATCACTCCGCCATGCCAGAAAGACACACACGCGCACACACACACAAACACACACACTCTCTCTAAATTATGCGAGTGTCAAAACGAGGTCAACGAGAAAGTTTCCCCCATGCCAATTTATGAAGAACTTGGTTTCTGTACCCCTCACACAGACCAATCTTCCTCTGGAGCGACGGAAGACATTTTCCCCCTAAACTAATTTCTATGGTAAATAAAATTGAGAGTTATTGAGAGTTCAACTTTTCAATTACGCCCTCTCGTGCTTAGCCCAGATTGTTTTGTGAGTGCTGCCAACGCCGGGATCCGCTCCCTGAAAAAATGACTAACTGTCTTGGTATTTGGTCATGACAAAGACAAATTGTGTCAACTCTGCGGAGTACAAACAAGCATTGGAAGCATTAACTGTTCTATTAAAGCGTGGCAAAGTGTGTGTTTGTGTGTTCTTGTTTGTTTTCCTGACCTCCTCAAAGTCGTCGCTGACCCAGAGAGGGATTGGAGTCCCCCAGTAACGGTTCCTGGAAACGGCCCAGTCGCGTGCGTCTCTCAGCCAGTTCCCAAAACGCTTCTCGCGCACAAAGTCTGGAACCCTGCGGAGACAAAGAGATTTTATGATGCGAGTTGTGCTTTGAGCTAAACTTTGAAACAAATATATTTAAAAACCATTGGGACACAATCAAGTCTGCAGGTAGGATGGAGTTCTACTTGTGCTTGAAATGACACTGGTACTTCTGTTTAAGACTCATTAAACAGCTTTTTACCACAATAAATCACATTTAATCAGGGTTATCCATGTTCAACTTTAAGACCTTTTTTAAAATACTGTAGAAAAAGTCATTTAAAACTGTTTCACCGTATCATCCAAAGTATAAAACGCAATAGAAAACCAGAATGGAAATATGGCCCGTTATCTATTATATTATATAACATTTAAGTACTGCCGCCCAGTATATAACAATGATAATTTCTAATGATATAATTATTATTTAATTAGAGACCTTCAACCAGATAAGCAACATAAATTGGATGACTGCTTTAACCAATTCAAAATTATTTATTCATTGAGGCTTCTGCTATGATAGACACAGTGGAGTATTTATTACATTAATGAAACAATATTGAGTATTGACTATCGAAAAATCCAACTTTTATTTTTGCAGCTCGCAATACAAAACATTATGTAACCAGCATTACTGTTAAGGGCAAACAAGACGATATATTTAAGACCTCACAAATGTAAGTTATTTTTTTTAGGAAACTGAATTAAATGTTTTTTGTTTTAAGATTTGTCAAAACCTGCGGATATCTTCTTAATTCAATGTGTTATGCATTTTGTCTGAACAAGAGCAAGCATTTTCTTAATGTCCATTACTATCCCTTTATCAGACCAGCTTATTTTTTTCTCTTCTTTCTCATTTTAGCCCTAAAAATAAACTGCACTCACTGCTCTCTTTTTATGGAGCTGAAAAGGTTAGCGTTCCCTTCGAGGCATCTTCCTCCTTTGTACCCCCGTTCTGCTCTCCCCTTTTCCTATTTTGCCTCAACCGATTTCTGGCTTTAATTCACTATCTCACAATCTCTCTCTCTCTCTCTCCCTCACTGTGCCGTGTTGCTCAGGAGGACAGTTCAGTGGGTATAAATCGTCGTCAGGATCCACGCGCCGAGCAACGAGTTCATCAATTCCCATTTGTAGGAGGCGTTTCTATTTAGGCCCCTAATATATCAATTTAATGATTTTTTTTTTCTTTTTTTGCACTGCTGCTCACCAACCTCGAACACTCTTCCACCCATCAACCTGCCTCTCCTGCTCCATGCTAAATGTAGAATTTAGAGTGTGCTGTCTTCTTGTGCCATTTAAAATATACAGGCTTCTTCTATTATAAGTGAGAGACGCTGGGGAACGATACAACAGGGAGACAGGGGCACACAGGTTGTGGTCAGGGAATGAACGTGCGCACGATGGAAACAAGGTATTGTAAGTGAGAAGGGAAGATGAGGAAAAAGTTTTAAAGGACAACATGCAACTAAAAGGGCTGTTGGCCATTTGCTCAACTCCTCCTCCTGAAAAGGGATCGTCCAATCATGGCTTAGCAACTGTAACGACGGATGACAGGTCCGTCAAGAATTGGATTTATCTATCTGTTGAAGCAGTGAGCATAATATGACATAATAAAGAGATATTTTTTTTTCTCTCTTATCAAGCTAACATTTGCTATCTACAGTTGATAAAACTGATTACTGACAGTTGTTATGTCGGTCAACAAAATCAACACTCAAAAATAGAAGTTTTTTTTTGTTTTTCATGAAGACTGTTAAGGACGCAGAAGTTTCAGAAATGTTTGGTTTGAGACAGACAAAAGAAAAAAAAAATAGATAAAAAGACGTCTGCTGCCTGCCTAATCCAACTTGAGTAATTTCAGGGCCAGTCCATCAAAACCACATTCTCTTCTCTTTCAGAAATCAGGCACCTGTGACCGAGCTTCACGCACCCTGAGCCTCAATATAGACCAGTTCCCTTGCGAGCAGCCTAGCACTCATTATTTCAGAACTTAATTTATTCGGGCAGACAGACGTCTAGAGAAATGAGTCTGAAATGTCTCAATAGATACCCAGTCTGGAGTACACCCACCGCAGCATGTGAGCAAAAAGATGAAATGAACAAATCACTTTGAAATTATGTTAACTGGCACTTTGCTTTCTCAAGGATTGCTTTTTTTTCTCATCAGCTAACATGAACTTCATAAAAAAGGGAACTGAACTTTGCAAGGATTTCACTTTTGTAATATGCTGATGAGCTGGCAACCCTCGCTGGCAGACATACCGGTACTTGAGTTTCTGCTCTTGGAAAATTGTCAATGGAGTCTAATCAAGGAAAAAATAAAAAATAATCTTTAACGAAATTAAAATAATTAGGGTTGGTGGAATAGGCTTAATTAAAAAGCTGCTTAAAAGCATCTCCTCAGTGTGCAGCCACACAGACACAGAAATGGTAAAAGCTTTTATTTTGATAAAAGACATCGGCTTGGGCTCTGAGAACCTTTTCTAGGACATTTTAGTGCTTAAAAATATACTGGGAAAAAAAATATTGTCAGATAATATAAAACTAATCATAAGATACAGCTCTATTCTACTTGGGAAAAGAAAAGAAACACATTATGTAAAATACTTTTTTCAAATGGACCTGGTCATCCTGTATAACGTGCAACACTGCTACCCCTCTGAACAGCCTCTAAAGTAGTGAGTGTGTTTGTGCCGGCCTCTGTGTGCGTCTTCACCTTCCTAGCGGCGAGTCATTCATCTCGGTTTGACAGTCCCATTACCAGAGGCAGCTACTGTGGCTCAGAAAAGAGCACAGGGAGCACCAGGGGTAATACCACTTAGCAAAGCCATCACGCCGAGGCCTACTATTCGTCCACGTTCTGCCATTTAAATTAGCATCATGCTAATGTTCTCTACAAACCATCAGTTCTGTATCGTAAAAAAAACAAGCTTTGATGAGGTTTTTGTCCCTATTTAGTGACAAATCAAATCAAATCCTTGCAACAACATGCATTTTAAATCCAATATGTATTACAATGCCCAGTGATACATAGCTGTCCTACGGGGACAGGCCGGGGCTGTGACAAACAACTTGTTATGGTTGTGCAGGATCGTGGCGGTAATTGTTTTGGGGCTGTGACTGTGGACCGTTTTGTCTAAAAGTATTTTAGACCATTTGTTTGGCAAGATGCTCATAGCCACATATTCCCTGTCACCGAGCAACAAAATAGTTATCACTTGTTCCAGAAAACAGCTTCTTACCAGTAGCATTTGCCATTGTTGTCCAGTAGCTTCTCCACCATGTGCTCAACCCTCACAAACCAGCTGGGGACAGCTTTGTAGATCAGGGGCGTGTCCGACCTAAAAGTAAGAAAAACTATTTACATAAAACATAACGTTGCAACATACTGACTGCAGCATTGGTTCAAGGAATGGCAAAGTCGCCAGTATATAATAAATACAGGTCGGATTGTCATAAAAATTTGTACAGACGTTTGTTAGCCCCAGGGAAAGAATCCTGATGATTTTGGTGATACCATCATATTTCCTCTAGTGCCACCGGTAGGTTCAAATGTATGGTTTTGAGTGAAATGTCTGTAAAACCCTTGATGTATTGTCATTAAATTGTACACAAATAATCATATTCCACCTGGATGAATAATATTTCGTTATAACTTTTTTATCTAACACCTTTAGGTATATCTGTACTTTGTGTTAAGTGCTTATTAGAAAATAATAGCACGCTAACAAGCTAAAATAATTTGGTAAACATGGTTTGAACATTACACCTGTTTGATATCTTTATGTAAACCTTAACAGTTAGCTCACTGTGCCAAGCTACAGCCTTCTAGAGCCGCTAACATGGCTATAGACTACATCTTGAGAATATACAATCATAATTCTGTTCCACCGTTTCTTTTGTTCAAAGCTTATCTTCTTCCGCCATGGCAGAGGTGTACCTTGTAACATTTTCATCTCTTTCAGCAGATGTCTTCTGGTGGCTAAGAGAGCAGCTCTCTGCATAGTCACTGGGTTAATTAATCCTGCTCAGGTCAGCCTGCAGGTGCTCCGAGTGAGAGAGTTATTTAATCTGCTTAAAAAAGTAAGTTTGAGTGTGTCCATGTGTGGGTCTGCATATCTGTCTGTTAGTTATGATGTGACACTGTGGGGCCTTGATGGGTTTATGTACGTGTCACATCAATGACATCATCTCTATGAAATGATTCTGTGCATTGAACACAAAATCCTTGGAGGGAGGGCATTAGCACAGAAAAACCTCAAATCTCTACTTTATGATACTTTACAACAATATGTCTTCAACCACTAAAACAGGCTGCTTATATTGAATGTGACCGTGTTAAGTGGCATAGAGTACATATTAGTTTTGACAGTGTTAATTGTGTACATGTCTTACCTCCAGCAGAAGGGGTAACTATGTTTGAAACTGCTAGCGTTGACGAGGCGCCCCTTCTCCTTCAGCCACTTGATGATATTCTTGTCAGCGTCCTATAAAAAAAAACACCCAAAACAATAAACATGATTTGAAAAAGGAAATGCTACTTTTAAGAGTAATTTAATACCTGATTGAAATGCTGTGTTTCACTGTTGTTTAAGTTTCCATTATGGTGAGTTGGGGACAGACATGTGCAAGGTCAGAAGTTTAACCAATTGAGGTTGGCAAAAAAAACATTTACTGTAACAGGGAACAGTTTATTCATGCAAATTGAGAAATGATAAAAAATTCTTCTTTTATTTATTTTTGTCCATTGTTCATCTATTTATTCAACATAATATTAATAAAAATGAACCGTTGTGCTACCAAAGTTTCTTGATGACACCAAAGTGTTTTATGCTTCTTGGTAATAAACAGAATTTAACAGTGCACATTACACAGTATTTTTTTCTTGAATAGTTCTTGGCTTTTTATTCATTCATTTCATTCTTTGCAACTCTTCAGATAGGGACAACCTTTGTATTTGTAATGTGCAAGAGAATAGCTACAGTTGAAGTTATTACTATATTATTAGCAACTGGACAATTGTTTGTATTTTCACTGTATTTATTTTCTTGTACATGAAAGGGGAAACTGTAAGATGGAAACATTACTGTGCATCACTGGCAGTGCATTTCCCCAGCTATGGCTGAATTTAAGGCAATACAGTTCTCCAACCATTTCTTGGCCATAAGGTAGTTTTTTATGTAAATGTTCTCCTTCGGGTAAGAAATCACCTTGAAAATCCAATGTTATGCTTCCCCCATAAGAAAAACCAAGGTAATTTCACAGCCAAGGTCATGATCTGTTCATATAGCTATAACTAATGTCACTGAACAGGTATGGGGAGAAATTGTTTGCTTAGTCTTCCAGCGCCTTGTTTATGGCAAACAATCTAATATGCAATCAGCCCCTGTGCCTTTTTCACACACTATTTCATCTCCCTCTAACCATGCCCACGGTGCAATTCACGGGAAGCTCATAAATATAACTTTTCAGCGAGGTGTTTGGCACACTGTTGGTCGTGACCTCTTTGTAGAGAGAGAAGGTTTTGAAACTTTCGCAGCCAGGAGTAGATTTTGTTATGCTGTAACCCAGGCTCATTAAAACATGAAAGTACACCTGTGATGTGGAAAACTCATTGGATCTCTGCCTGCAAAACCGCTGAGAGGAAAAACACATTCCGCCACCTGGCCAATTGAATGTAAACAAGGGTTACGCTATATGCTACCAGATTACTCACACATTTATGTGACTTTTCGAATCGCCTTGTCACAAAGAATAATTAAATCAGGCAAAACAGCCATATGTCTTGTTTGTCATTATTTGAAATACCAAAGCAAAAAACAACAAGACCCAGTCGATTGATGTGGCAAACAGCTACATAAGGCTATATTCAGAAAACCATTTTATTCTGTGGCACATTTAGATTTATTTACAGGATAAAGCAAAAACCATTATACTAAAATAATTGTAATTTAGTGGGCCTGACTCAGAACTGCTTTTCAACACATTTCCAGTTTTGTATGTAAAATGAGGGTAGGATGAGGTAAAGAGGCATATATAGACGCTAAGGGATACTTAACAAGGTGACTCACAGGAAAAAAGTAAAGACAAACAATTCATTATTTTGCATGCACTCACTTCAATCTTTATTAGGTAACAGTTGGTCAACATTGTTGTAAATAGTCAATAGTTTTGTCTTGTCAAAACAATCGGAATAGTCAAGGGGCACTGTTAAGACCAGCCATAACAATAGTGATATGTGTTCTGCTTTGTTGGGGTTTAGATGTGACACGTTACAGAAGGACAATAGTGTGTTTTGCAACGGGGGTGGGATCCTAAAGTTGGATCGTGAGAAGCAGTGGCTGCGAAAAGTGAGCAGATATAGCAAAGACAAGTCACAGAAATGGAGTAAGAGGAATAAGACGGGTAAACTTGTCAGGAAAAATTGGAAGGTGAATTTGGTTAGGGAGTAGTAGAAAAAGGACTAAAGTAAAATGGTATGACTGAAGGAGACATGAGGGATGCCATAAAACAGGAATTGGGGAAGGGGGCGACAAGTCATTGCTGGTTAGGGAAAGGCAAGTGAAGTGGTAGGACTGGCTGTCTTGAGATAACTATGTAAAATTGGAAGTAAGAAGGACTGGGAAGAATTCCGAAGCAAGCAGACATTGTAAGCAAATACATTAGGATAACAGAGTGAGGGTTTGGCAAGGTAAACAAGTGGGTAGGTAGGGCCGGGTATCATATAAAACCTTAATACTTTTCAGGGAACCAAGCAAAATGCCAGCGCCTCACAAAAACTGCTTTCTATCGAATCAAATGTTCAGTGTATTGTTCTGCTTCTATTTTTGTAGAAAAAAAAACATTACTCAACGTAAGTTAAAGTATATTTTAGTAACTAACTCAAATTGGCACTAGTAACATGTCATACAATACCCAGCCCTTGGAGGGTAACTTAAGGAATGAATGGGTAAGGTGCAGGAAGGATTTAGAGCCTTTTTCAGTAGAATGCTGATCTCTCTACTCCACGATGATTCTGCTGGTCTTCCCTGTGGCTGCTTCGGACTTGCGG
Organism: Ammodytes marinus; assembly: GCF_949987685.1. Lineage (NCBI taxonomy): Eukaryota > Metazoa > Chordata > Actinopteri > Uranoscopiformes > Ammodytidae > Ammodytes > Ammodytes marinus. Next base: position 6,848,253 of record NC_137233.1, on the reverse strand, counting down.
CCCCACTCATTCTGGATATTTAGGATTCGTTGCCAAGTCCAAGCCTCACCTCCTCGCCTTCCAGCAGCTTCCTGTAGGTGGCAATCTCCGCGTCCAGCTTGAGCTTAATGTGCAGCAGTTCCTGGTAGTCTTGGAGATACTTGGTCATCTCCAGTTTGGTTTCGCAGAGCTGGGCCTCCAACTGAGCGATGACACCCTCCAGGGTCCCCACCTTATCCATGTGGTTGATCTCCATCTCTTCCAGCTGCTGCTCCAGGGCCGAGTTGCGAGCCCTGTGCCCGTCAATCTGGTTCTGCAGATCTGTCACCTGGTTGTGGAAGGTGCTGATCTCATCTTTCATGGTCTTCATTTGATCCTCGTGTTTGCCCGCGTGCTCCTTGAGGGTGTCGAACTTGCCCTTGTACCATTTCTCGGCTTCTTGTACGTTCTTGGCGGCCACCGCTTCTATCTCTACGCGCATGTTACGCAGATAGGCAGCCAGGTCGGGTCGATCGCCATCCAGCTCTGCAGTGATCTTTGAGTCCTCGATTTGCTTCATTAGGTCGGCTACTTCTTCATCGTGCAGCTTCTTGAGGAACTCGATCTCTGCCACCAGTTGCTCTATACGCTTCTCCAGCTCGGCCTTCTGTAGTGTGGCATTGTCCACGTCCTGGCGAAACTCTCGGAGGATCATCTCTGCCTCTTCTTTGAGTGCCATCTCTTCGTCCAGCTTAAGTCTCCACACTTCAACCTCTTCCTCGATGTAGCCTCGTTCGATATCAGCTGCCCCCTTCTCATTAGTCAGGGCCTCGATCAGCTCCCGCACTTCTTTAAACTTGAGCTCGTATTCATCCCCGATACCTCCCGATGCCTTGTAGCGGCCCTGCAGTGCAGCCAGCTGAGCAGTGAGGTCGGCGTTTCTCTGCTCTAGTGCCTGGACCTTCCCAATGTATCCTGCGAACTTGACATTGAGTTCCTGCATCTCCTCTTTCTCGTTGGCATGTTGCTGGTGTATCTCTGTGCCCAGCTCGACGGCAGTGCTGCGAGCGCCCGAGCGGCCACGGCTGTCGTATGAGGATCCACGGCAACGGGAAGGCGAGGGGCTCTGAACCCTCACTCTGCTGGCAGAGCCGCTGACCTGCAGGCTCTTCTGGGAGTACGACGCGGCCCTCATGTTGTGTTTAAGACTGGGGTTTGTTTAGCAGTTAACAGAAGAACAGCTGCTCTCTCGACTTCTCTTTGCGTAGACCGCGTTGCAACTGATTCTCCCTCAGATCAGCTGTGAGGTTTTTATGCGGCAATAAAGAATTTCTCAGACAGCCTAGAAACTCGCGCTTGGTTTTAACATATTTCAGAAGGGGATTATGACAGATGTTCAGTGAACTGCGGCTGAATGCTCCTTATTAGCTCACGCTGTAATGTTAGTGACTAGGCGGGTTCAAGTCCACTCCCTGGCCTTCGCGCTAGGATGTGAAATAGTGATCACATCATGTATGACTTATTTTGTACTCACTGTCCACTTAGGATGGTAATGAAGCTGGGTGTGACAGGGACCAAGAGTGCAGCCAGTGCACTGGTAAACAGTGACGATGTGCTATGGCAGCAGGTTTTCCTACACAACGCTGTGAAACGGCTCTGACGCGGATTCCCTCATGTCCCCCCACATCAATAGACATGTCATGCACCCAAAGAGTAATTTTAAATGACAATTGGGGAAAGCCTCTTTGGCCAAGAAGAAAGGGCACATTTCAGCTCAACTGGATGAGGGAAATATCACAACATAAAGATATCAAAAGTGGAAATAGAGGAGGAATGAAATGAAATGCTGAATAAAACCAGCTATCATTGTTGAGGAATGTATCCCGTGTTTAACCCCTTACCAGGGGTTGAATGCCTCACATGTCTGCTAACCCAATCTCCATATAAATGCTTGATGTGTCACTCACTTTGACATACTGTCCCGCGAAGTCAGTGACCTCTGACGTGAAGCAGCCCGAGGCATCAACAGGGCAGATAGGAGCCTGGTCTCTCGTGATGATGTTGTAGTCCATGCACACCCTGTAATCATCCTACAGAGAAAATCAGAAACAGTTTCATGGGTTAAGGGTGGTATTTTTTCCCCTAATTTATATTTATACATTATGTAAATCAGTGCAAAAAAATACATACAGTATAACTAGAACTGAAAGGATTACTTCATTGACAGGCATTTTATTGGCAATCATTTTGAGAATGTAGAAATCACTTAAGTGATTTTTTAAATGTTAAAATCTATAAAGTATCTCTTTGTTATACGAATACTTCACTGGATTTCTTGGTATTTTATGATAGTCAAATGAATCCCTGTGGGCTTGGCACTGTTTTTATTTATAAATCATTGAATTAGGAAAATAATATTCAGATGAATCTATGTCAGTAAGACTTTAGTGTGTTTGAAACTAATTTTCTTCTTGATCCTATTCTTGATACAGTCAACCATTTTTCTCCAAATAAATCAAACTGTATACGAAAATAAGAAATCATGTAACCCTTTTGGCAGCCGGTTTCCCTAGTCTATAGATACGTTATGACTCCATATTAAATATCTTGTTGAGCTGAACACTTTTTACAGTGTTGAAACTAGCACTACTGGTATGTGACAGCTATGCATGAAAAATCTGATTACAGACCAGCTGCAAATGTATTCTGTATTCAAACACCCTGTCAAGTCCCACGATTGATGGCTCACAGGCTCATTTTCCATCTAGTCATTACAACATGAAATGTTTGATATATAGGTCTGCGATGCATTTCTTATCACTATATATCTTCAGAGTCGGTGCACTAATCGATGTGAATTTGATTACTACATAACTGAGCTTTACCAAATAAAATAAAAAGTCAAACGTTTCAATGCAAATGTAAGTGAGATATTAATGAGAAAGGTTTGTTAACAGCCCTATAGGGACTCCTGAAAAATAAGGAGAGTGCAGAAGAGAAAGCTTAGACTAGAGTGTGTGTCCACAGCGGGTTACAGCCACAGGGCCATCCATCTGCCCTTGACAGGGCATCTAGCCCATTAGCAATGACCCAATACCTCGGACAGCACTGCAATATTTGCCTCTAGACTAGACTCTAGCAATACATTGATACTTGAACATTGAAAAAAAAAAAAAGTTCTTTATATGCATGTACCAGAAGAAAGTAATTAAGAAACATGGCAAGCATGAGAAGTTAAAAGTATTTTCTTAATAGAATGATTTGGCCTTGACCTCAAGTATTGAACAGCACCACTAAATCCAATTCGGAAAAAAATAAATTGTATTACTGTTGTTAGTCATGAGCATTGCAAATCTAGTTTAGGTTTAATTGTTGCACTACGCCCTCTGGTAAAGTCATATATATATTCCAATGCCTGCATGTGTTAACTCCAGTATACAGGTGCAATGGATAAATTCAATCAAAAGAATACAGCTAATGGAGATGGGGAAAACCCCTCTGTGCACATTCAGCAAACATAAGCAACTACAGAAATAAAACGTCATTGAACTGAGTTCTATTGGTAAATGAAAACACTTAACCACTCTGGTTGCACTTTGTTGCCATATGATGGCAGGGAAACATCCATAAAGTACACTTGATAAAGGTGACCTAGTTTTGCTCTGAAGCCTGCTACATATCAGCATCTACTGCACTGCACTGGACAATCAATTAAGTACTCAAAAGTACATTTCTACAGCTATAGTTAAAGGGAGCAGGATTAATCGTAAACAAGTGACTTTGGTCCCTTGCCACTATTTTAGTCACATCACTAAACTATATCTGTCCAATTCTACATTTAGAAAAAGTTTGATGTAGAGTGTATCTTTTGCTCTCCGTCTCATCTCAATGTGTATTGGTTGTCTTGGCTGGAAACGGTCTTGGTCTTGATAAAGAGTTCTGAATATCAGGCTTATGCCTCAGGCACTGATAAACTGTCAACACACATCCATTATTTATTAGAATCTGGAAACACTTATCAGTAGGAGCCAATTCCCCCTGTTCTTCCAGTTTCCTATCAAGCCATCAGACCATCGTGCACTTTTGGTAAACTACAGTAGAGGCGCTGAAGTATTTACACAGTTAAAATGCTAAGCCTTATATGGTCTATACTACTCAAATCTAATAATTTTTTCACCTTCATCTGTAACTTCTATATCTTTGGACATTTTATAAACCAAAATATTAATCTTTTTAAAGAAATAAACGGATAACAGACAGATTACAGTAGCAAAAGTATACTACATAACACCGTGTAACAAGGTAACTGTGTGGTCAGAGTCTACACTTACAGCTCCAAAGTAAGGTGCCTGGTGGACCACTCCTGTACCATCTTCCTCCTTGACGTAGTTATCCAAACACACCTGGAAGGCCCCTGTCTCCGCACACTGAAATGTGACAAGGAGGGTTATATGGATGAAGCACAAAGACATTGAGCCACAGAGATAGTAACAAAGATTAAGATAACCTTATGGAGAGTATAAGTTGAGATACCAATGTGTGGTGCAACAGGTAATTAAAGTGAGATACGCATCTTTATTTTGTGAAAATATCTACAAATTAAACAGCCAGGGACAAGTCAAGAACACACAGTCTACAAACCTTGGCAAAGTACTCGAAGAGTGGCTTGTACTTTTTCCCTTTTAGTGTCTTGCCAGGAAATCTAAAAACACACAGAACACAAAATCCTTATTTCAATGTCTGTAAATCACCATTAAATTCTAATTTGAGACATTTGAGCTTTGAGTTAAATATGATCGCCTTTAAGTATCAATAATGAAGTAAATAACACTGCTATTCTGTGTGAAGATACACAGAGAATTGTTGCACGCCTTTCTTAATACAAATAATAAGAACCGAAACCAATTATTGTCATGTGTTGTTGCAGGATTTACAGTGGTAGGTTACAGCTTCAATACATCACAGAATATAAAAGGAGTCAAAGTGGAGGCTGTGGATGAATAAGACATTTTGCAACATTCCTTCCCTCTTCGCAAATTTGTCCAATATATTGGACGAGTGGGTCTAACCCATGCCTGAAAATAGTCTCTATCAGGTTTACATACAATTTGTTTCCTTAATACACTCTGGTTATTTCACTTCATCAAATTTTTTCCCCAGCTGAATTCTGTACTTTGAATAATTCACTCAACTGGGAAATTGGGAATTAGATTTGCTCGCTTGTTTTTTTTCTGCATAGGTCAACACAAACTGGTAAAATACAAATCGGCCAATTCTCCTGTCTGCGACTTTATCCTTGTCTCTTAACTCTGGAAGACAAGTTTGAAATCAGGAGGGAACTTTTCTCAGTAAACTTGCAGAAATATTGAATTATCTCAACTTTTAAGTTAAGTCTTCTCTAATTACAGAATATTAAGGTTATAATCAACACATAAAAACAAATTCCCATTATCAATTTATAATGAGCTGCATATATTATTTAGTATCGCCCATCCTTGTTTAAAGTCACAGTGAAATAGAAGTTATAGTATAGTTTCCGAGTGAAACAGAATATATGGTTGGGCTTAAACAATAAAATCCTTGAAATGCAATGCGGTGGGTCAGAAGTGTTTGGCTTAGCGAAAACTGTTAAATATGAATATGTGGAGAGAAAACAAGCTGTAGCCAACTGCCGACCATTACCTTCCTACACCGCCATTGTTAAGATCAAAAGGAGGTAGAGGAGTAAAAGGGTTAAATGAATCAATTTAGGATGTCCATTCTGAATTCTAAATTATTTAAGAAGCTATAGGGGCCTTGTATACTTACTTGTCTAGGAGAGTGTACTCGCTCTCCGACTTAAACAGCGCCACCAGCCTGGCCTGCATCATGATGTACACCTTGCCTGTGGCGTTATCTGAAAAACACACAGAAGTACACACGTGAATGGAATAAATCAAGACTTGTAATCCACCTAAGGCTCCTGTACTGCTGTTGGAGGCACATAACAAACAAGAACACATCCCATTTCAGCGCCACATACAGTAAGAACAATGACACAAAGACAATTTAAGATCATTCATGTAAATAAACCCACTTTCAAAGATTGTAATGCTTTTTTACAACAAATTCTGGGTCCTCCAAATCTCTGAAATTTGCCCAGGTGTGGAAAATTGTGGAAATGAATACAGCCTCTCTGATCATTTCTTACAGCCTGCCATCTTAAAAGCCCTCCGCAGAGCCATTTATTTTTGAACTGCATTTCACGTTTGACCCATCAACTATGGTTCAAATTTAGGTATCCAATAGCGGTGCTACATGCAACTGATGCAGGTCTGCTAAACCTCAATGTCAAGTCCTGCTTTATAATTCTATTGTCAGCCAAAAAAGTCAAGGTCAGACAAAGACCCCATCATGTGGCTACCGCCGCTACTACCAGCAGCTGAGCAAACCGAAGAGATCCCACCTCATGTAAGGTTACTGCCTGACATTTCTGGGGTAAGTGAACCCTCCTGGAAACCGGGCCAAATGGAGATTTTTTGGAAAAAAATAAGAGATGAGAGTTTGAGAACGGCAGGGACAACAGTTGCGGAGAGGGCAAAAACCAAACGGCCTGTGACCAAATGACACACAAAACGAGCGAGGGGGGAGGGGGGGCGTGTGTGGGGGCAGCATCAGTAAAAGAGGTTTTATTTCCCTCAGTGGTGTGTGACAAATGACTGCACAGCTCAGACCTGCTGCCGTCGACAGCCCTCAACACAAACAGACACAAAAATAGATTGACGGAGAGAATATAAGAACAAGCAAGGACATAAAACAGGTGGATGGGGAGGCAAAGAGGGAGATAAGAAGAGGAGAGAAAACACTATATGAAAATGTAGCGAGAGAAAGAGGGAGGGAGGATTGGAGATCAAGGGAGACTGAGCTGATATATATATATATATTTATATAAAAAACATTCATTGGTATTCCAAGGCGGTCTCCCATGCAGCACAGTAGAGGCGGTGCAGTTATGGCGACAGACTGTGCTTCAACAGTGCCCCCTGCAGGATCACAGAGGCTATGACGGACTGCTCTGAAACTAGGTCAGCCTTTTAAAAAACACTTTCTGTCATGGGCAGCCAAAAACTACAGCAGGAGGGGTAACATTAAAATACACAACCACATCCTCTCTGGAGGGTTTGCTTTTTTTCTAAATATGTAAAGAAGGACAACCTTTTCTTTTTTTTGTAAATGACCTGATTTCAAATTTCTCAGGTCTGAACAACATACAATTGTAAACAACATAGACACACAGGTTACAGTGGCATTTATTCCATAATGGACATTATGATATGTCACAGTAGGAAACGCTCATAAATGATACAATTATAATATAGTGGGCGAATACCGTTTCACTGCTTCAGGTTGTAAGCTGCATGTGATGTGCATGCTGGCTCACAGGGATGTTGGCATGACTTAATGGGACTATTTAGGATGTATTTTGAAGGTTGTGTTGCTTGTTTTTTAAAGTAGATTGTCAGTCCTCCTGCCATATTTGATCTGTTAACTCTCAGTGAGCCTGAATGTTGCTTAAGATCCTCCCACAGGGCACGATTAAGGGTTCCAAAATCTTGACTTGTCACTGACTGGGCCTTTGCTGTCTGGGGCCCTGAGGCAAACTCAGTGTCCTCTTTTAAATCTGTTCCTAAGACTCACTTTTATCCTATGGCTGTTTCAGAACGGATGAATTTTGCTTCAATTATAAGCACACATACTTCATTAAAAAAAGAGCCTGGATTTTGGGAAGTTAAAAGACAAGTCAATTAAAGAATGATAGCAGGTTTCATGTTAGGTCTGGAACACACATCCAACGGCTATATATCCACCACCACATAATGATACAGAAATCCATTCCTCTGAGGGCAAATTGCCAAGGCAGCACTGCTCCTCTGTTAATTTGATTTTGTTTGTTCTTTCTGGATAAAAAAACACCCTTCAGCTGATTTAGTGTTCTGTAGTTCAGAACTCTAAACCCACAAGGGGAACAAGATTTTCGGTCAGACAGGTTTAGGTTATACAATTAAAAACAACATCGTTCAACATACGACCAAGTTTAGTAGTCTGAGACACAAACATGTTTGTGTGCAGATATCTGCTCTTTCCCCCGTACAAAGAATAGAAGAAAGTACAGACAACTTACCCGGGTCGGCTCCAACCCGGGCAGTTTACTATACTTTACTACTTTATTATGTATTAAGAGTGACTTGCAGCAGGACAATAATTTAAACTTATAACGGGCGGGAGTGAAACAGCTCCAGTAACATGTTAGAAAACAACAAATAACATGTTGCCGTCTCCTTAGTTTACCTAGAAGTATCATCCTAGAGTAACAGTTTGACGTCCTGTTAGTATGTAGATTAATTGTAAACCAATTCAGAAAGAAGCATAAGATTAGTATTTTGTATACAGTGAGTATGTCAAAGATAATAGGGACATATCAGGTGTGTAAAGCTCCGTCTCTCACCTTTGACCTTCACGTAGATAAACTCCGGGTTAACACAGAGGGCCAGGTTGCTAGGCAGTGTCCAGGGTGTGGTCGTCCAGGCGATCAAAGACACACCCTCATCCTCAACCAATGGGAAGTTGACCATCACCGACGGGTCTTGAACGTCCTGGAGACAAACAAAAACAACTGAGATTACGTTTATTGAATTATTTTAGGTCCAAACGGTATGTACTCTTAGACCAGGCCAGTGCTGGTGTGAGAGTGGGTTGTGATTTGTGCCAACCTTGTAGTTCTGGTTGGACTCAAAGTTGGACAGTGGGGTGCTGCAGGCAGTGGAGTAAGGCATGACTTTGACGCCTCGGTAAACCATGCCCTTGTCGTACAGCTGTTTGAACACCCACCTGATGAATAAAAAGACACATGAAAAGAGTTAAGAGGAAGGAGAGACATACTGCATGCAAGAAGGCAGACGCCAGACATGGCTTAAGTCCGGTTTTCAATGCATTTAAAAAATATATATATATTTGCTGTAAGTCTTTTACTCTAAGTAGATTGTAGTAATTCATTGTCATCCGAGTCCTCTTGTGACCTTAGCGTTTCAAGCCTGGCTCCAAAACAAAATTCCTTTTGGATGGTAATCAAATCAAAGTTAAAGGAACAATTAAGTGGAGTAGGTACTTTAAATCAATAGCAATCTATGATGGAAATGACTGTGCTTTTTAAATGTCTTTAAACTGACATCAGTGCATGAGAAATACAACTGTTCTAGTGATGCGAGATTGAAGATTGTTTCTGGCAATGTGTCTGCCTGTATTTGTTCTTAGTTTTTATGATCTCTTCAATACAATTGCTAATGTCTAATCCTGATGTATTTTATGCCCCTGTAAAGTACTTGTGTCTGAATTGTGCTACATAAATAAACTTGCCAGCCTTGCCTATTATAGAGCCGCGCATAAGATTGAATCCCTTATAATATACCTAAAGCACCAATTATGCATCTGTAGGCCAAAGCGTATATAGAGAATATGGGAAATTTGACATGCATACCAGACTGACTCCATGAACCATGGGTAAAGAGTCTTGTAATCATTGGTGAAGTCGATCCACCTTCCCATTCGCTTTATTGAAACCTGGCAACAGATAAAAAAACACATATTAAAACAATGTATATTGCCCACGTGAGATGGATGGTGCAGCATCAAACAGGTCCAAAGCACTGTTCTAAGTCGCACATGCTTTTATTTGATGGACACATACAAACCCAAACTGGTCTCACAAGAGCGCTTATAAAGTTATCTCACATGAGGGTATAAGTCCCTCCTGTACGCTCACCTCCCACTCGTTTGAGTATCTCATGACGATGTTTCTGCACTGCTTGTTGTACTCAGCGATGCCCATCTTGGCCACGTCATCGGGCCCTTTGATCCCCAAGGTTTTATCAATCTCATACTCCTACAAAATCAAAACAAGAAGACCAATGAATAACCCAAGAATCGTTTAGTAAGAGTTTGATATGAAACAATATTGAGGATAACGGATTCTTACCACAGGCAGGCCATGACAGTCCCAGCCAAAGCGCCGGTCCACGTGGAAGCCGCTCTGGTGGGCAAAGCGGGTGACGATGTCCTTGATGGTGCCGGCTAGGATGTGCCCATAGTGGGGCAGACCCGTGGCAAACGGAGGGCCATCGTAGAAGGTGTACCTGGTTTGGAAATTGAAATCAAATTTTAATTTTTTTTAAAGTCTAGATGGTATTTTCTCACAGGAGACTTGTTGGATATTAGTTAATAAGACAAGATGACGACGATGTTTAAACACACATCTCAACCAAGTATGCAATAAAACAGAAAAAAAACATTAACGCTGCTCTGTGACACATGCGTGTTCATGTTTGCTTCATAAAGAAAAACAGCATAGTTTTGGCTGTAAGTAAAGAGTGAGTATGAAAACAAATTAGAAAAGAATTCTCTCATGTGCTTATTTTCGGACAGTTTTTTTTATTTTTGTTTACCAAAAAAATGTCATGCTGTTCCTATAAGGTTGACTCTATAATCATTTTAGAGGAGAACTTGGTAGAGATTTAACAAGAGATTTGGATTATGACCCTACACAGCACTGACTAGATGTCAGCTTCCTCTAGATTAAATAAAGCTTGAATGAATGAATGAATGAATGATGAGGGTTTACTTGTGGGCAAAGGTCATCTTAGTTACTGCAACTCTCGTTTGTTTGGATAATGTCATTGTGACATTTAAGCTTCTGTTAACTACAAAGGAAAAAACATCGATAACCTTTTGAAAGCTATTGAATAAGCATATGTTTACATGTAATTCATTTTTCAGACTAGTGTAAGTCGGCTAAAAGAGAGTCATTCTAAACTGAAGATAACAGAAAACCTGGTTTAATCATTTTTTATCTAGTAAATCAATGATTATAAACCAGGATTGTTTGATTTACCTGGGCCTGTTCTTGGACTGTTTCAGGCATTCCTGGAAACAGTTCTTGTCTTCCCAAAACTTCATGATCCTCTCCTCCTCAGAGGGAAAGTTGATGGACTCTGGGACCCGCTCCACCATGGCTGCGTCGGTCTGAACACAGGAAACACTAAATGTAACTCAATAGAACAAGTGGAGCAATAAAATAAAATTACAGTTTATGTGTCATGAAGAACAAGTAATTTTCTCAATGATTCTCTTTTTATTTTGGCCTCAATCCATTTCCATTTCCCGCCTTCAACTTGTGCAACACTGCTGTTTGCTTTTTAAAGGTGTTCTGAGGAACTTTCAGTTTGTGTTCATTCTTGCACACCTTTTGGACAAAAGCCGCAGTGGTGTTTTTACTACGCCAGCTGTTGTTCCTGGGAGTGTACCCATGACAAAGGCATGAAGAAAAACTATATACAATTATCATTCTTTGCACTGATGGTCTTGTTTGTTGTTACATGAAATTTATGATCATCAGAGGAAAAATTTGACTGTTTCAGAAATATTTAAAAGTTCCTTGAAGCACCTTTAACAAACACCTCAAAGATGTAACTAAATAGCCTTGTGCAGCAGTAACACAAGGGGATTACAGTTGTGTTGAGAAGATCAAATGATGAATAATTACAACGATCATAGATTCAACTTATCTAGCGCTTTTCAAGAACTCAAATTCGCTTTACAAAGCAAAAGACGAGAAACATAAAGACATTCAAGTACAAGTGATGGGGAGGGAATAGTTCATTTTGGTACATTTTTCAGGACTGTCATTCACACAAATAATTTCCATCATTAACAGTATTGGATGTATACTAACAACTGGAATAACCATAGTTTATTGTCACTGTTAGCACAAAATTAACCTTACATGATATTTGAAGGCCAGTAAGCTTTAAAATGTGTCTTCCTCAGTGAATGTCCCTATATCCTTTGGAATCTTACTAAGAGCTTGTCAACACCTGTCATTGCTCGATAGGTTGTCACCAGAACATGCAGTCCCATTTAATATTTAAAGGGCGAAAGCCAAGCCTACCCAATGTATAATTTACACTCCGAAAGAGCACCTACAGAAACGTATCCCCAAAGTCGTTAATCACGTCCAATAAATCACTTTTCCACAGTTGTAAGTTCACAAGAAAGACGCCTCCTTGTTGTTAGCTAGTTAGCAGGCTAAGCTAGCCGGTCAATGCTTCATTTGGATAGCTAGCTTGTAGCTTAAACGGACCGCAAAGTTTATTAAAGGCAGCATGTTGGACGCTCACACATTATTCCTATATGTTCGGTGAAGTGTGACTGTACTCAAACCATTGCGTTGTCAATGATAAGTTTGAATGGGTGTACTCACATGTTGACTGTCCACGGCTGCTAAGAGAGACGAGAAATGATGCAAGCTGGAGTCAACGTGAGCGGAAGTGACGAGTCAGTCCAGGCAAAAGGATTTTTACATGAAAAAGAAATTCTGACAAGTTTTGGAATTGTGAATTTTCCATGTAAAATGTGGAAAGATATCAACAACTTTATAGTTGCCAACATGTTTGCACATGTTACCCTAAATTATTGGAATATTAAACTGATCTCTTTTTTTTTCCTAGATATTTTTTTTGGCATTTTTATGCTTTATTGACAGTGTAGAGACAGAGTTGAAATGGGGCAGAGTCGAATCGAATCAAACCCGGGTCCGCTGCTGGCCGAGGCCCATGGGGGGGGCGCCCTACCAACTGAGCTAAGGTTGCCCCCTAAACTGATCTATTTTAATAACAGTTACACAGATAAAAATGTTTTTTTTCTTAAAGGTGCTCTGAGGAATTTTTATCTTTTGTTCATCCTTGCACTCCCTTTGGCTGAGCCCAATGACAAAGGCATTAAGAAAAACTGAAAATTAAAATAGCATTCTTTGCACTGATGGTCTCGTTTGCAGTTAGGCTACATGTAATTTATGATTATCAGAGGAAAGATTTGACTGTTTTAGAAATAAGTTCCTCGTAGCACCTTTAATATAGAATGAATTACTTCTTGACAAGTTCTACATGCAAAAATGCTAATTCACAAACAGGAAACCAACACTTTGTATATTCATAAAGTGAGTGGAACAATGTATAGCAACCATTTCTGAATAGCAGGACAGAAAGGCATTTAAGAATATGGTTATTTATCTAATATAAAATACATGTTGGTCAAGATTATGGAAGCTTGTCAATAGTCAATAGTTTTTAATGCTGTACTTTGAAGAATGCTTTTTAAATTCCACCTGTCTACATTGTACTAGCCCCTCTTCCTTTTTTAGTCTGTCCTGCTTTGTCTTCAAATAATTGTCAATGTGAAGATATTATAATAATTATATATTGGTAGATGTAATAGGACCAGGGTGAAGATACTTTTTTTTTCACAGTACTGCAGTGATAGCCTGGCTCCGCCCGCCTACTTCCGGCCAAATTTCATTTTCCCTTCAGTAGTCAAAATGTACAAATGAAATGAAGTACGATGGTCTGGTTGGACCAGGCTACTGCAGTGACAGAAAGCCCAGTAACATTGACGAGGAAAGTGGACATCTTGTGTGACAAAGTGTGTAATTCAACAGTAGATTCGTTAAGAAATTCAGTAGGTAACTGAATGAAGTGGGATTCTTGTCACAAACGACCAGGCAATTTGATGAATTTAATTTTTTCAAAATCAGTGCAATCTTTTCAGACCACAAAAGGTGGGTAGGATCAGGATGTACCTTATGTAAATTGACAAATAACCAGAATGACCCAGGTGTCTAGTGCTGACAGCTGACAAACATCACAATGTTCTCTCCCTTTAATCAAATCATTCATAGATCAGTAAAGATAAGCAGAACAGAAGGCATTCTTGTCTTTGCTATTTTACAAGTCTGGATTGGATTTATAAAACGAAGGATGAACTATCATTTATCAAACCGATCACATGATTCAACCAACTGTATGCTTGGTTTTAAATGCCATTCATTTCTTGTAACTTGATAAACCAGCTACCAAATACACTGCAAAACCTCACATTCAGATTTTTTCTTCCCTTTACAAATAACATTGAAATGACAACACACCCAATGATGAGTTTAATTTCACCAGAACAAACTGATTCAGTACCAATAAAAAAGGACAAAACAGTTGATATTGGTTTGTTAACAAAGCATCGCTTTATTGTGATGGTGGAAACATGGAACGCTGGCAGACATTGAGGTGACCGGATAGCAGTTTATTTCGCTGCGAGGGCCTTCCTTGCTGCCTTCATGCCCTTCTTGTTGTGTTTCTTGGCAAATCGCATGTTCTTCACGACCTTAGGGTCCACCTGCAGCAAAGAAGAGAAACAAACAATGAGTTAGGTGTGATTATCCAACGGACAACATGCTTTCATCCTTAAAAAAAAAAAAAAGTGGAGACAGCAATTCTAAAGAACGCTTGTTATCAAATAAATATCTCCTCACAATCCCCTACCTGTCCGAACTGTGTCTTTACTTAAAGAAAAATCTGGTGTTAATACACAGCCTATGCTCTGTAAACTGGAATGTTAAACGGGCCACCGTAGCTAGCAACATGCCTGTTAACAGACTAGGCTGTGTATTTACACCAGATTTTTTTCACCTCGCACACATTCCGTTAATCTTCTTGAATTAAGGACAGGTAACTGATTATGAGGAGATATTCACGGATGTGGGACAAAGTGATTTGACAATAAGCATTCTCCAGAATCTCTGACTACCATCAATTCTTAAAGGCCTACTTCACCGGTTTGAATATGAAGGTGTATTGAATTCTGAGATCCTATGTAGTATAAATGTGCACATTTTTTTTTTTTTTTTTTAAATCGGTTCATCCTAGCCTGAGAAAAGGCAGAAAGAGTGTTTTTTAACCCTATATGATGTCTGTGACATCACAGTAATATTTACAAAGTACGTTTTTTTTAACCCTATATTTCTCTTTCTGTGATTTCACGAGAAAGAGAAATATATAGGGTTAAAAAAACACTCTTTCTGCCTTTTCTCAGGCTAGGATGAACCGATTTAAAAAAAAAATGTGCACATTTATACTACATAGGATCTCAGAATTCAATACACCTTCATATTCAAACCGGTGAAGTAGGCCTTTAACAATAACAGTTCTTACAATAAAAGTAACAATATTTCCCTGTGAGAGAAGTGATTAAGAGTGTTAGTTTGTAAGGTAAAAATAAAAAAAAGCTTGTTTATTGTAAGTTAAAGCAGTCGGAGAAAATTAGATCAGCTTTCTACATAGATCATAATATATTTAAAAGCGTATGGGGGGGGGGGTGTTCTCAGTTTTAAACTTGTGGAAATAGTGCTGCAGTGTCTACAGAGCAAAACAGCAAAGTTTGGACAAAAAACACCTGCATGAAAAACCTGCTGCACTGTTGAAGGTTTGATGCTTTCAGCTGCCTGTACAGCAAGACATTTTCTACACTTAACTGTATTAGAAATTTCTAAACATTGTGAGCTATCCTGTTAATATTACCATGTAAGACCAGACAAGGTGATGATATTTCATAATTTAACAGCAGTGTCAACAGCCCTTATGGAAACACTAAATTACCAGTTAAACACACTTTTGGTCTATATTTAACTTGCTAGTTTCTACAGGCAAGGTATGACAATATCCAAGTGTCTCTTTAACTACAAAAGTGGGGACAATCAAAGGCTCTCCATAGTCACATTTAGTGAAACTTTTCAGTCAACTTTACTAATGTATCCCTGCACTAATTGACTATTTAAAAATATGTCTACTACTGTTGAGACTGATAACTGGCAGGATATAAGAAAAGTGACTGTCGCTGTGGATCAGAAGTCTTTACCCTGCACATGGACAGCAACCAGTTCTGATTTGAGAGGCTGAAAATCAGGCTGTCACGTACCAAAAACCCTCGTTACAAAAATATATGCACCACGTCGAACATATGCATAGCAACAATAACAGCAGGAGCTTGAAGTATAAAAGACCACAACAGATGTAGGCTGTACATCTCTGAGAATCAGTGACATGCGTAAATAAAGCTTGTGATGAAGCTAGAGAACAGAACATGTAAACACACCATCCATAATCACAGAACTGTATGTGTACGTACCCCCTTCAGTGACTCATAGCGCTGGGACGTGGGCTTCTTGATGCCATTTCTGTGGGCCTTGCGAGCTATGGAGACGAGGTTAAAAAACAATTAGAACACAGTTGGTCCATTCGTCCCATCCCTGGCAACATTCCCCTATGCAAAGTTCACCAATAGATATTTAAATGGGCATGCATGCTGAATAAAAATCGAAACAATGATGCATCACAATGTGCCATTACAGTAAATTTTACAGCTTTAATCAACATTAAATAATATATTTCAAACCTAGCTCATTTAAGTCATACTTACACTGGTTGTGGGTTGTGTGATTCTTTGACTTTGCCATTTCGACACAGGTAAATCTGAAAGGACAAAATGACATCACACGTTAATATTGATAAAGCATTAGTTAGGCTATTTACATCCACTACGTTCATCCATGTAACCTGCAGTTTGAATGGCTAGCAGTTAGCCATGTATGCTATATAGCCTACAATGTAAACAGAGACGCGTTCAAAATAGAACAGAGGCAGCCAAATGCCAAAGATAATATAAATGTCAAACCAACATAATGCACAACTGTAGTGAACAAATGGGTTATACAAGGTTTTGACTGCAATTGCAAATATTGCCTCGTCTTGAGGCGCTGTGAAGCCGCTACTTTGCTTCATGTAGTGTCAACTTCAAATGTAATTTTTAACACTTTACGAGGGTCACATCTAAAACATATTATAGTTAAAAGATGGCCCGTAAACTGATTTATAAAAATCGGCCAATGCTTATGTGCGGGAATGTAAGATACAGGAGGATTAATTAGGATTTTAAAAGGCAATCTGGGTGGGAAAAGTGGAATACCTGTCACACGAACAGACGACAACCGGAAGAGAAAGAAAAATGAAGCCGGGTGCAAAAGAAGAAGAGTCAGGTCAAAAGAAGGAAGTTTGGGGGAAATTAGACCAGTCTGTTTTATTGGTAGCGCCTCCTGTCGGCGGGGGGCTAGTATGACTGTCCAGAGCCAACAACTGGCCACAAGATGTCGCCCTCTGCTTATATACACTTGAGCACACAGTAAACACACTACTACTCTGATTTGTAAATATAGGTGGCTGTATAGGAAACATTCCAACAACATGTTTCGATTGCCTCATACATATAATTCTTTAAAAGTTTGTAAACAATAGAAAACTTGATAGCCTATAATATATGATATTGCGTTGTACTTTATTTTTTAACAGCCTAAAGTAGTCTAAAATGAAAGTCCACAGAGAAAATCTGCTTAAGTTAAAGGTGCTGTAAACGGAATGGTTCTTTTAGCTAACTTCCTGTCAGTTACTGCAGTTAGCAGTCCCCTCGCTCGTCCCTACGTCACCACATTAATGCACTGCGGTCTTCAAGCAGTGAGTTATCTAGCATCATCTCAGATCCACAAGTGTGATAAAAAATTATAAAAACCATCAAAACAGACATTGGGAAGGATTTTTACCTGCTCCGCCATTGTAGGCGCATACACATTCACCCATCTGTTGCTCTGGCGTGCACCGGCATTGAGACCATGGAGTGTAGTATTTATGAGTGAGACGGTATCGGTTTGTAGCGTGCTCTCTTCTGATTGGATAAAAATTTCAGGATACTCCAATAAGTTTATTTGCCGACTACATGCAAAGCAGCTGACTGAGAGATTGGCTTTATGAAAGGCGCACATTATGTAAGTGATCACTGTATGAATAAAGACCGATTTAATAATTATATTAACATAAATAAACCGCTTACTTCACCTTTAAGTTATCTTTATTAGTCAATTTACACGAGGCACATGGAAATTTGTCTTTATCCCCTCTCAAGTTACCACACTTCGGAGGGGGTCAGAGCGCAGGGTCAGTCATAGCGCCCCTGGAGCAGTTTGGGGTTAAGTGCCTTTCTCAAGGACACAATGGTAGAGATGGTGGGCACCGTAGATGTAATACACCAGCCATCATCCCCAACACCGTCCTGTCCGGTGCCGGGGATCGAACCAGCGACCTCATGGTTCCTGGTCGACCCCTCTTAAGTGTGGCATAGATGGTATACTTATTTCTGATACACCTCTCAAAGATGCTGGTTGACTGTCATCACTGATGTTGTAAATGGACTGCCAGCTTATTTTCGGCACTTTCCACTGAGGCCACGACATTGCAACCAGCGCAGTGACATGATGGACAGACTGTAGAACCGTCAGCATTTATGGACACATCCGTAGAGATTATAGTGCTGCTCTGTTTTGATAGATGAAAGGATGCAAAGGCATGTGACTGATGTTACACCTCTCTCTCTCTTGCTCTCTCTCTCTCTCTCTCTCTCTCTCTCACAAACAAACACACACACACTCCTTTCCTTTCATCTCGCCTCTCATTCTCAGCTGAGGTTGGGTGAATCCCTGCTCAAGCAGAATAAATCATGCAGCAGCATCCTATATTTAGACCCTTGTTTGATCACACGAGTCTCTTCGCTCCACTCTGCAGCACTTGGCTCGGCTCAGTCAATTACTGATTTTTGAGTACATGTGTTTCCTTCATACCTTCTCCTTGATCTAGTATAGTAGTCGAGATAAGACCGGTTTCCATATCCTGGGAGATTGCTCCATACATGGCAGGTCTGCTTGTGTGGGAGTGTAAGAATATAATGCAACACAAAACACATTTCTGGGAATATTGCCACGCTGCTATCAATGAAGGGATTTTAATTCACTCGGTTCTATGAAATTCACAACTAAAGAAAATGTATCGATAAGCTGAATTAATAGTGGCCATGAGGAACTCTTTGTAGCGACCAGCGCCCAAGCTAATGCTGCATAATCGTTTGTCTATTAAAAATTGCCATATTGCTTCCCCGAATTTGCATTGCCCATTTCATATCACAGAAAAGAAAACATCACTTTTGTCAATTTTTTGTTTTACTATGGAATAGAAAGTTTTGAAGGCCTTTGAAAGTCTCCTTTAATCTCAAGAGGATGTACATAGCTACAGCAGGCCTATATAGACAATATATCAATGGCTTTTGCTGAATGAATAGCAGTATATTCCGTCTAATGCAGTACATTCATTCAAACAGAGGACCACCAGCACTGCTCTTTTATGTAATCCCTTCCCATTGTGAGAATACAACATCTCATGCTGCTGCTCCCGTGGGCTTTGTTTCTGTATCTGCCATCCACTAAGTGACATTTCTTTCTCTCTCTTTCACTCTGACATTTGTTTCATACTGTGCACTTCATATGTGCCGCTGCTTTCATCAAGTGGTTGGAAGTGCTTCTACTATAGTACTACTCGTGGATATTTTTAGAGTATTCATAGTTCCATTAAATGCTATATCATACTTTACTGTATAAATGTCCACCACATTTACTTTAAGAGGAAAATAATGGACAGTTTACTCCACCACATATCTGTAGGAGCCACGATACTTTCCTGATAATGTAAGATGATCTCATGTACCAAATCTGCACTCATAGGTCATGTTATTAGGTACACCTGCCTGACACGTGGCATCTATCTCTTGCATTTACTTTCACTTAATCCCCCTTTCCTCAAAATCTCTCTCATTTAACAACCATTCACATTCTCCCACTCTATTTTTCTTCGAACTCTAAAGCAAGTCTTTTTTTTCAAACTCTTTTCTTTCCCTTGCAATCTCCTCTTTGAGCTGCAATGTGTGTACTATACCTCGAAACATTGAACAGGCTGTTTGTTATGGTTCTTTATATCACAGGCATTATAGGCTGGTGCATCTAAACATAATGGGAGATCCATTAGGTGTCACATACATTGGTGCAAATTAATGTAATCAGAAAAGATAACACAGAAAAGACAACAAGAGTAACAGGAGGTTATGAATATGTAAGGGGTAGCAGTTTTACAAAAAGCTCCAGGTTGCGTAAACGCAGTACAATGATCGCGTATTGCTCAGAAAACCAATGTGTCGCAGTGCGAGTGAAATGTTTTGTAATGTAGGTCTTAACACGTTACATGCTCTTTTAAGAAATCTGATGTAGAAATGTATCTGGCGGCTGAATGGTACTCATAACTTTATTATTATGCTGCTGGCTAATCCTTGTCCATCCATGTGGAAACATTTGTATAATTGTCTCCTTTAACGTGTATGTTGTGTGTCTTTTAAATGGACCTTGAGTCTCTTGAATAAAGTTGATTGATTGATTGATTGATTGATTGATTGATTGATTGATTGATTGATTGATTGATTGATTGATTGATTGATTGATTGATTGATTGAAAAGCCCATAAACAAATGGTAAGTATTTCTGAATGAGATAATTTACTGTACAGTTGCATTCAGTAACCATGCACGAGAGCTAATGGAGGGGATTACATCTTATTTTACTGCTTATATACAAGCTGTCAGAATGTGTCCACCCTTCTCGAATGGACATGGATAACTGGCTGAACATTTAACAATTTGCCTTGTTTGGAGTGACAGGTCAGCATCATGAATTTGACATGAGTTTGAACTTCCTTTCATAATTCCAGATTTCTGAATTACCGCCCTCATCTCTGAATGGTTCGATGATTCAAGTAGATCTGATACTGTGCCAGTTGACAGCTATATTCCCACGGTTATCTCCCTCTACAGCTAGCAAGCTACATGGCTATATCGCTACATGTACACAAACAGAGGGATAAGATATCAACTGCCTCATGCAACCACGACTGCAGCTTTTGTGCTTAATAAACGAACAGAAAAGGACAATTTATAACATGTCTGGCTGAATTAATCATCAGGTTAAACAAAGTAGCAAGTCAGGCGGATTCTCGGGCTATCAATTCCTGGCTTCGATTATGATTCACAGGCACTCATCATTGCCCCCAAAGTGATAATTTGTTTTACATGTGGGCAGATGTCTTGGACAAGTCAGTCAGAAACAAGTAAATGTAAGTAAACTTAGAATGTCTCTTTTCAAATTAGCACGGCCCCACTGAAATAACAGAAGTGACACCAACATGAACTTCCTTAATCAGCGTCTGCTGCATGTGCCCTTGAGCAACACTGTGAATCACTGATTGCTCAAGTTTAGTTGCATGGCAGGAGGGACCAGCATCTGCGTTAGAGCGAATCCTCCCTCACAGAAGCTAAGCGTTTGATGGATTTCTTCCTGGCAGGTTACAATGAAAAATGACTACAGAGCGCATTAATGCCCCTCAGTTCTGTTGGTTTGAGGTTCAACGCAAAACAAAACACTGACTATTCATGGCCGCCGTCTGAGAGAGAATCACTAGTACATGGATCACACAAACAGTCTCTCCACTTCCTCTTCAAGCTGGCATTCAGAATTATTCTGTGAGGGATTCTCTTGCTCATGCACTCTTTTACTCATGTCCTAAATGCTCAAAATGCAGATATGTTTGTGGCCGGTCTGACCTGCTGCATGTGATATATTCCAATGTACATAATCTCTCTCTCCGGCTTGCACTGGTATCAAGGCTGTCTCTGAATCCACGTTCAAAAGTTTATATCCAGCATTTGGATTTGTGCTTTTTTTTGGCTACCTGATTAATATAAGCACACTATTAACTTTGGTTTTTAACTCTGTTTTTCTGGATGTATATGTGTCTTTAGCAGCTGAATGCTACATGATAATTACCAGCAAGCCACTCCATTTCTTAAATTTTTTACAGAAATCAGCTGGCTGCTGCGTCTAGAAATGAGGTGAGAGTGTAACCAAATAGTAAACATGTGATTACACACTGAATAAAACACTGATTTTGAACAGCCAGCCATTTGTTTACTGATGTTCTTGCTATTTGTTTACTTGCCTTGCACATCAGCCCAGTTTGACTTTGCCCATCATATATGACTGTGTCTATTGGCTTCTGGCGATTGGAAACAAAAGCAGACGTCAGTCGGCATTAAACAGTCAGTCAGGACATCAGACTAAAGGCTGACAGAGATATGTGCTATGAAATCCCAAAACAGGGTTCAACTACACTAACAGAACCTCAGAGAAATCAACAGGAGATCTACAAAGACACCAGCGAGGAGATGTGGAAACACAGATGGAAAAACAACCAACTATAGGCCACATAATTAAATAATATATGAACACGTTTTAGGCGTATGACCTTCATTTGTTCATGAAAATAAAGTGATAGAGCAGGCATTATGATCAGCTGAACCCTGAAGAAGTTTGCTCAGTATTTAGGGCAGGGGTGTCAAACATACGGCCCGCGGGCCGGATCCGGCCCGCGAGATGATTTGATCAGGCCCGCGACCTGTAGAGCATAAATTTCTGAGTATGTCAAAAAAAAAAGTAAGTCTCTAGCCCATTCCTGTGAGGAGTTATGAATTTTTAAAGAAATAACCGAAATGCTCACTCCTGCCGCTAGGGGGCAGCCTAAATAAAAAAAGCACATTTTAGCAACGTGGGAAATGGTAATTGGCAATCCTGCTTCACCGCTATTAATGTTTCCTACAGTGCTTTATGGCAAAGTAAAAACCAAAAAAAAAAAACATTTTTATTTTTAGTACATTTATTTTATTACTTTTTTATAAAAATAAAACTATTTTTATTTTTAGTGCTGAACAATTAATGTACTAGCAAGCGTGGTGTGTCTGCGGCTCTGTGTGCGCAAAACGAGCAGGAGCATGCTAGTGTAGGCCTACAAGATTTATTTCCTAATTTTCAATGCTGCTTTATTTTTATGTTTTAAATTGGGAAAAACGAATTCCAAAACAACCAATAACCTCTGTATTTAAAAATAAATCAAAACAGTAGAAGTTGCACTTTTATTTAATTGTATTTTGTACAGTCTGCATGTTTGCACAAAATGTGTCCCTGTACATATAGTAAACAAAATTGGACAACTGTAAGGTCAGTGCCTGTTGTATTTGTGTATTCAAATAAACAGTTGTTTATTTCATTAGTGCACATTGGCATCTTTGAGCAAATTACCCCCAAAATTTTTGCTGCGGCGCTTCGCGCCGCACCTCCTATTCCCATGGCCGGCAGCAACCTTTACTAAGACATCTCCTGGGGGGTACAGAGATCCCTTGTGATCCGTGATAATGTAGGTTACAAATGTAGGCTGAGTGATAAAGCATATTACTGAAAAACAAAGTTAGGGATTTGGAGTTATTTTGCCATTATTTTACTAGTCCGGCCCACCTGAGATCAGAGAGGCTGTATGTGGCCCTCGAACCAAAATGAGTTTGACACCCCTGATTTAGGGTTAGGTCACTGTATATTTATTTATATTTTTTTTTGCACAATAATGCTGAAACACAATCTTACAGAAATAAAACCTGTTGAAATATAAAAACTTAGATGTTAAATCCTTAAATATCAAACTATGGGAAACCATGAACAAAATTTCTGCGACATCAAAAAATATTTTTATGAATCTAACCACCTTTCCTCTAAAAAGTTATATCATCATCATCATTCTCAGAAACATACCCAAGAACAGGCTTTTACCTCTGCTTAAATAACCTATAAAAACAGACAAATGCTCTTGTCTCTTCCAGTATTAATTACCGTAATGCACCCTCGCCGCTCCGCTCTCATATAAACTAATTTTAAACTCAGCAGCCAGAAAAAAGCCAGCCATTGGATATGATTACATTATCTCTGTCCCATTTTTCGATTGGCTCATTGTGAATGCACATATGGATTGTTTCTAACTACATAAGCATTACACTCCCTCACACTACGCTGTAATATACCACTGATATCACTCGTAAAGGACTTATCGCAGGATATGCTTTACTTGTTATTTTTTGAAAAGAGACAGATAGGGTTACAGCCTTTTCTGCAGTGGCTTCTCGACAGTATCCAGGAATCAGACACTGTCTCGTTAGTGGCGACTCTGTCAAGACTCAAAATGTTTTTTGCAGCATAAAGGTCACCTGAGCTCTGTGCCTACCAACAATACCTTCTCCTTTATCTTGTTCTTCGCCCAAAGTATTTATGTGACTTTCTTCTACTGGAACCCTCCTCATAGTTTGACTGATGTAGAAACAGGAAGCTGTAGTATGTGTACTCCACACAATACAAATAAATATTAAAAATGCTGAATATTTATTATTCACATCACAGGCTAGGATATGATAAATATTTGAATGAAAAGAATATTCATCAATATATATATATCAACTTATACGGAGCAGTGTTTATGTATGTACTGTATTAAATTGAAATATTTTCTTCACATTTGGCTAAGGAGTTGAAGTTCTGATTAACTTCTGTATTGAAACAGTTTAAAGCAGGTCAAATCAATGGGTTCAAATACATTTAAACCATATTTGCATATTTTGTGCTCTTTTAAATTCGAATTGCTGTGATGCTTAAGCCTTTGTAACCTTGCACATACTGTAATATCACAACCAACATTTAAAACATTTTGGAACCGAAAAATATCGATGTATTCCCTGGCTATGCACTTTGAACGTACCCCCATATCTCGTATGGGGACTCTGCCAATATTGCCGTCCTTATGACAGATGAAAAGAAACTGTATCAATCATATTCTGGTGACTCACTTGTATCGCTGCCACATTCACACCGTGCACACACAAGTTTATCGCACATGCAGTTCACACATATATCTGTTTGTACACCTACGCACACGCACACACACACACACACACACACACACACACACACACACACACACACACACACACACACACACGCACACACACACGCCGTGTTCAGCATTGGGTATTTTTGAACACAGTGTTGTTTGGGAGCATAGAAAAACATAAAATATGTTTCTCAGGGACATCCAGTCTCACTCTGACCTGGTTCCAGACTCAGTGGGAGGGACGAAAGAGAGCGGCCTCGCAAACAGTCACGACTCACTATTGTTCTTCCTGAGAAAGAAAGAAAAAAGATAGATAGATAGATAGATAGATAGATAGATAGATAGATAGATAGATAGATAGATAGATAGATAGATAGATAGATAGATAGATAGATAGATAGATAGATAGATAGATAGATAGATAGATAGATAGATAGATAGATAGATAGATAGATAGATAGATAGATCGATAGATCGATAGATAGATAGATAGATAGATAGATAGATAGATAGATAGATAGATAGATAGATAGATAGATAGATAGATAGATAGATAGATAGATAGATAGATAGATGATTAAAAGTTTGCATCTCTGCCATCTAATGCTTGAGAAATTAGGATTTGAACTAAATAACATGTACAGTATAGACTTGAAGGGATGATTCTGTGAGGAGACCTTTAACCTAATTACAATATGCCAATAGTTCAATGACATACAAATGAAATCTCTATTTCTAACGATTAAAACATTTATTAAAGAAAAACAAGAGGATTCACACCAATTAAAGAAAATAAATTTAATTTCAACATATCAAAATAACACCCCTGCTATAACTCCCCCCATTGTTTGATCTATATCAGTATTCCTTTTTTACGCTCACTTTTGCTTCTGTCTGCACTCTCTGGTGAATTCTGAACCCTGTTTCACTGAGATCTCTGACATTTCTGAATCATTATAAAGCTGCCGCAGGTGTTGCTCCGAATGACTGGATTTTTCACATTGACTGAAAGGCGTAGCATTGCACCATGGGATTTAAGCTAACACTGCTGTCGTTCATTGTAAGGAATTTAATTTCACAGGGGGAAAACCACAATCATGCACTCAAATAAAATGTTGCAAAGAGAGTGTATTGTTGTGCCCTATAGGTGCAAAGTAAGGGAAGGGATATCTGTCACAGCCTTTTTCTCATTCTTGTTTTAGAATACATATTGAGGAGTTGGAGTTATGGGTTTCCAATGGAGAAAACGTGACGCTGTGCCATATGTTGTTATGTGTGCATATGGATCCTGCCTTTCCTATTACCAGAAATATGACACCATGAGATGAGAAAAATGACAAAAATAGTCCATGAGAGTGTCTAACCACGCGTTGTTTTGTATCATTCTGACAGTTCGCTTTGGCTCAATTTAAAAGTTATGTAGTTGGCTCCACTCGAAGTGTCATCACAAACAAACAAAACAAATAAAAAAAACAAAAAACGTGATCGAGATTGAATAGAACAATAGGAAATGTAAACAAAGCGAATTCTGCTGCTCAAGTGAACTCAGTGAAAGTTAACTGATGTGTGTGTGTGTGTGTGTGGGGGGGGGGGCTCCTGACCCTTCACACTGGCCATTTGTCCATGCATGTAATATATAGAGTAACGTTTTGATACTTTAGATTACGTGTGAATACAAACATGTGATGGGACAGGTCCTTTGCTGACGTGCAGAGACACAGAACTGACACTGTAACAAAAATAAACACAAGCCATTATAATTATCAAAACAATGTTGTCAGAGGAAAAGCATGTGCATCACTTTAACACCAATTTACACCGTGCATTGGCCCACCTCCCCAACTCTTGCTTATAATATAACCATTAACCCCTCAGTGACCCAAAGTCTAACTTACACCACAACTCACACCTTCCCCTGTGGCTGATCACAGCTGCAGCTTCACACTTACATACACATCATCTTTAAGATTTGATTTGGTATTCCCAATACCATTTAATATCAGTATGCAGATACTAAATAATGTACA
>NC_137233.1:6799172-6816672 GCF_949987685.1 Ammodytes marinus | reverse complement strand
CGATCTTGGCGTGGCCCATCCGATTATGATGTGTTTTATGACTCGCTGGATGGGAGCTTTATTGTTTTAGTGGGACGCATCTGGTTTCTGATGATGGACACGATGAGGTAAGGTTGTGTGTGTGTGCGTGTGTGTGTGTGTGTGTGTGTGTGTGTGTGTGTGTGTGTGTGTGTGTGTGTGTGTGTGTGTGTGTGTGTGTGTGACAGAAACGAAGAGAGCAATACAGAGAACAATAGAGAAAGACACAGGCAGAGTGAGTGATGTGTTCGAGGGTTGGGTTTAATCGATACTCTAAAGCATGACATCATGGTTTAGTGCGGGCCTGGAGGGACGTTGGGCTCTCTGCCAGGAACCAACAAACAGCCAGACCCCAGACCATGAATCATTAATGTTATCCGCTCGTCCACCTTCCCCTTATACCCCTATACGTTGGTTCAGTCCGGTCTGCTGTTACAGGTATAGGGCACCTTCAACCTGTTTGTCAATAACAACAACAACAACAACAACAACTGCTTTTTTAAATGCTTGTCTTGCTGTGTTGAACTTAATTAAAGAAATGGAGCAAAATACAATTAACCCACTTAAACGCAGTTGTACAATACATTATTACATTGCTACTACTATCATGTTTATGGAACGATTTACTGGTATATATCTTGGTTACATATGACTTATTGTTTTGAATGATTCTTGATTCTATTTGTCTTTCATTTTGTGATGTAGATTGTATTTGATGTACATGTGCTCTGGGAGAGACAAAACAAGATTTTTGAAGAGGTGACTTTATGGTTGAAAAAAAAATTAGAACATAAAGCTAAATTAATAGAGTGACTAATATGAGTTGGGTGGCTAAAACGCTTTCTGTGTAGACATGAGATTATGGTTTCTCCAAACACAGTACGACCAAAACGGCACCAATCATACCCCTATATCTGCTGTTCAAGTCATTGTTAGATATTTAATCAAAACTCACCTACACAATCTCAAGATGAGAAAAACGATACATGTTTTTTTTATCACGTTACATAACATGTCTTCCATCTGACCCCAAACTTTAGGTAAAAGAGAAATGCACCATGTTGGAGATTGAGGAAATCCACCCAACACCAGCCACAGGCTAAATTAAGCAAAACCAATTAGATGGTAAACATGAGACATCCGGCACCTCTCTCCCATTTGACCTCTAGACGGGCAGAATTTATCCTCTGCATCATTTATTAGAACACACACACACACACACACACACACACACACACACACACACACAGAGGAAGAAGGGAGAGTATGTGAATGGGGAGAGGAAGATGTTAGTTAGTATTCCTGCTGTCTGGAGGTGAACTGCTCTCCAATGGATTATTAATGAATCAGGGAGAGCCCGCTGTAACCTAGTACAACCGTTTTAACTTTAATGATCCAGGCACATCCGAACTGCCGTATATTATTCCCGTAAAGAGTTGAACAGACAAACAGGCAGGTAGATGCAGTAGAGATAGAAAAATACTACATATCATTATAAAAATCGTGTGTGGCAATAAGTGTCAAAATTATTATAGTGCACCTTTAACAAGCAGGTGTTTCAACGTCTTTCACAGTTATAAACAAAGCTGGAGCTAAGACCTTTTACTAGCAAGAAAGATGAATTTTCTGTTTAGACTGGTTAATACAGAACTATGCTGTGTAATCAACTGCTGTGTTTGGGTACTAATGCGACAGGTCATGACCGTTGAGACAGTGTTAGTCATTTCAAGCTGACAGTCTGACAACAAACACTACACGTTACTGAGTCTAGAGCCTTGCTGTAAATAGCTCATGTAAATCAGACAACTTCAACATAATTGTGGTCGACAACTTAACCTTTTGTTCTGAATCAGTTCTGTACATTAAATGGCAGGTAACCATAACAACAGGTCTTCCCATTAAGTCTGCTCTTGCTGTTTCTAATATTCTCCAAGCGGTGTAATCAACCCCTGACCATGTCTTCAACGTTGCTTTATTTTAATATACATCAGAACACCATGGTCTTGTATCAAGCCATCCGCATATTTTTGACAAAATTCAAATCCTCGTGAGGAACTTTTAAACATTTCTGAAACATGAGCATAAATTACATGTAACAGCAAACTAGACCATCATAACGGAGAACGCCATTTTTATTTTGTTTTTCTTAATGCCTTTGTCCAGGTACACTCACCCAAGAACGACTTCTGGCGTCTTAAAAACACTACCGTTGTTGTCGAAAGAGGCCGCTAGAATAAAGACAAACTGAGAGTTCCTCAGAGCACCTTTAAAAGTATAATCTTAAAGTCTCTAAAGGTAATGAGCCCTGCCTGGTGGACCCTCGGGACCAGCCTGACTAGTGCACGAGTAGCAACAAGGTAGGCTGAGAGGAAGAGCAGATGTTGTAGAGTCTCATCTGTGAACATGTCGGATCAAAGCATTCTCACAGTGCTGCTGGAGTATCTGACGAAAGCCATCCTGGTTATTGAGAGGGGAGATTTCAGCGTATATAGGCTATCAACAACTGAAACATTTCGTGGGCGCTTCTTGGGATTTTTCTGAGCTACTGCGCCAGTGTCGAGGGAGGGGGCGACCAGTTTGTAAACGCTGCTGCCATACTGAGAAATACAGAGAGAGTTTTGTGGCGCCGACTTAGCTTAATCAAGTTTGCACAACTCGTTTGGTGATGGCTTGAACGTCACCAAACGATTCATTTATGTATGAAAAAGTTACACACTATGGCTTTAAGAGAGGTGAGATTTCAGCGCATATCCACAAAAGTTAATCCCAACATCACTATTAAATGTATACAGACACCTCAACACATAAGCACATGTTTATACAAATAGACATATACACATGCGTAGAGCAACTAATACCCTCACCCTTCAACATAGTGGTTAATGCTATGGTGAGAGAATATTGAGTTTGGTGTGCGAGTGAGTGTGTGTTCTCTCAAACTTCCCCCTCTCCCTGATTGCCTTGAGGGTTTGGTGTGTCAGGATTTCATCAGTGCTTCACCCCAACACTGGTATGTGTGTGTGTGTATGCGTGTGTGCGCAAAGGTGTATGGGATAATCTCAGTGTGTGTGTGTGTGTGTGTGTGTGTGTGTGTGTGTGTGTGTGTGTGTGTGTGTGTGTGTGTGTCTGTGTGTGTGTGTGTGTGTGTGTGTGCGCGTGTGTGCATGTGAGCGTATGACTGAACACAGGAAACACTTGAGCTTGTCTGTTGGCACTCGGAGCAGAAATAGTCCTTGATAACACCTACTCATCAGATAAGGGCCTCTTTTCCATTGAACCGCTGACTGAAAATCACACTGACCGCTCTGACTCAATAATTACTCACCCCCTGAATCAACCAGCTGAGGGGCTGATTTGTATTATCATTTTCTACAAGTATGGGGAGTTTTCCCTTATACAAATAGAGCAGTTAAGGACAGCAGTTGTAATGGTTTACAGATTGCAAAGCTCCAAGAGGCAAATAGCTATTTGTGAGAGTTACTGTATATACAGAAATTCAGTGGAGCCTCTGTAACACAGCTGTGGACATATGTAAACTGTAGTTTTTAGTTTTGTATTTATTCATCTATTACTATTTTTAAAAAATGTTTTATTCCTTGCATGTTCGAAATAAAGACAATCAATCAATCAATCAATCCATCCAATCAAATAGCATTCTGTTCTGATTGTCTCGTTGGTTGGACAAATAAGAATGTTTCATTAAAATTAAAACATTTAAAAGTTTGTTGTAGGAGATTTACAAAAATAAAAAATGATGATCTGTTCTTTTATTTCCTTAATTAGATTTTCAACAAATATTTAGCAGCAGAGGAAGTGAGATTCTAGTGGTCCAAATTGATTTAAAGAGTGACTTTGATTGATGCAAAAATGACAACAAAATGATTGATATAAAAAGCTGTACAACTTTGTCGGCTTTGGGCTCTTGTTAGCCCTCTAAGCTTGTGCAATTTATGCTCACAACTCTGGACCATGATATTTTTCTGTTCCACTGTTCATTTTGCCATGCCACACTAAGTAAATGTTGCCTTGCCACATCCAGTCTCAACTCTGCTCTAGTCAATTTAATAACTCGGGAGGCTAATAGGTACAGTGTAAGGAAAGTTTATTTTGTCGATGGAGAGAAGCAGGGTCCGATAACAAGCAGGCAGCCAGAAACAGGCAATCAAAATCCTGCAGGGTAATGGCTGACAGGTAAAACGCGCTAAAAAAGACAGGGAAAAAGGTCATAACGAGACAAGTGGGCTGGAGTGGATAGGCTGGATTGCACAGAAGACAACCTGGCGAAGAATCATTTTGAAAAGGGCTGCTGTGTGTGTGTGTACACTGCCAGAGAGGCGATATGCCCTATTCACTGGAGACATTTTGACATGTCACAGTGAGAAAAAACCACAGGTGTTGTAAATCTTAAAATTAATGATGGCTGAATTCCATTTAGCTGCTTCAGTTTCTGGATCCTGCCTCGCTGTCATGAATTATACTCCGTTTCCACAATTGTGAACTTGGTTAACCTTGACAGTTGTTGGTTCAACTTGGGAACCTTTCTAAGCACCAGTTTGCATTTCCACGGGCTAGAGAGCTATACGTCATTGTGGCTGTACATATCTGTATATGTCCTTATGATTTCCCATAAGCACTACTTATAGGACAACACCAACTAAATCGCATCTTTACAAGTGTTGCTACTGGCTTCACATTGCAAGCCTACATGGGTATCTAATCTAGTCTGCTCCAGAGTATTTATGCTGCTTGTCGTCATCGCTATCTGGTTGGTAGGATGGTCTAGACTCTAGAGGAAGAGGGGCCGACCGACCAGTAACCATGAGGTCGCTGGGACGATACCCGGCACCGGACAGGAGGGTGTTAGTTGTAAAACTATAGTGGTGCCCACCATCTCTACCATTGTATCCTTGATACTGTACTATGGCAGACAAATTTCAATGTGCCTCCTGTAAATTGACTAATAATAACTTAACTATTGCATTTCGATTATGTCTCTGGGCCGTCACAAAGTTTTAGTTCTTCTTGTTGGTCAAGGTACTCAACCCCCCCCCCCCCCACACACACACACACACACACACACACAAACACACTCTCTGATGTGAGCAGTTCTTGGTTCTAGACCAGCTTAGAGTTGTTGCCAACCTGGAACCAGCTTTCCGTACAGTTCTTCTGCTTTCAAACTCAAAATGAAGAAGGCCTAGAGTAAGCAAGAGTTAGTTAGTTTGCAGTTTGAACATTGGGAAGAAGATGCAGCCATAATAATAAGCGTTTTAGTGTTTTCTTCTCATTTTTCTCCCTTTCAATTACTGGAAGCATTTTTTGAGCATTGCTCGTCAGAAAAAGAGTTCTCTGTTGCCCGTAAACTACAGTTGTCAGCATCTTTTTGGAAACACAACAAAATCTTCGTATTTCTAGGTCAAATTCGCAAAATAGCCTCTTTTATTCTATTTAGTTTGAACACATCTATAAGGGTCCCTAGCCCTCTTTGTAACCCTACACGCCCATCATTGCTTCAACAGGAAGCTTACCGTTAGCACGTTGGACGTTAATGGTCATAGCTTCTATTTTAGGAGAAACCTGAGACGGTCAGCAGCTGTGTGGACTCAGACTGGGCCCGAGCACAGGACAGGAAGGAAGACTGGATGCTGATGGGGTTAAGGTGTCAGTGTGTGTGTGTGTGTGTGTGTGTGTGTGTGTGTGTGTGTGTGTGTGTGTGTGTGTGTGTGTGTGTGTGTGTGTGTGTGTGCGTGTGCGTGTGTGTGTGTGTGTGTGTGTGTGTCAGCGGAGGCAGGAAGCGGACGTAGACACCCGAGTCGTCTGATATGTGGGGAATCTGTCGCCTCTGATCACATGGTGGAACCTCTCGCACCAGGGCCAAGGACAGGCCAAGACTTTCCCACAGTCAGTGAACTAGTCAGAGAGAGAGAGAGAGAGAGAGAGAGAGAGAGAGAGAGAGAGAGAGATTGCAGCGTGAATCAAGACATAAAAACCAAGTTGCGTACCATATAAAAAGTCAATAAACAACTTCATAACATTATTAATTCCACTATAGGGGCAACTGGTTATGAGCAGAAGGCTGTCCCATATACACAAAACACAGGCCACACAAGGGAATCAAACCGATACACAGAGAAGCTTATAGACGCGGTCAAATAAATGAAATGCCCCGTTGTCCTGGAATTGTTCAAATTTTTTAATTTTATCCTAACATTTTAAGGACTTCTTGTCTGTTTTGTCCTCATCAAAACAATTCATATCTGATAAAGGAAATTGTGTGACAAAATCAAAATCTCCAGAAGAGCTGATAATGGCCTCTGTAGTGATTCCGCTGTTTCTAATGTTCCAATGAGTTTCCAGTCTCAACTTTAAATCCAACATGGACTTGGAAGCCTTCGAGGGAGTGTTCTAGATTGGTACTTAAGATTGTGGTCACACCATTGAATAAATAAGAAACAATTTAGAATTTCAATTTGCAATTTGAGAGGAGGGAAGAGGGGGCAGCGTTACACACATTTAGAGAAAGACTGTGACACAATGACAACAGCTTCACAAAACAAAGCACAACAAATGAGCAGAAGATTAAGGATGAGCAACAGAAAAAGAACTGTATAGCCTATATAACAAATCAGCCCCCAGCCTCTCCTGCCTACTGCAGAAAGTCTTCCAATTATGATCTGTTTTCAGCTCAAAGAGCACACCATGTGTCACTGTCAGAAGTGTGTGCAGCTTGTTAGCTGAAAGAGCGAGAGAGGGCAGATTTAACTTGACCCCGTCACAGCCAGGCAGAGACCATACAGCAACCATCACAGCCAACTGAGAGAGAGAGACAGACAGACAGACAGACAGACAGACAGACAGACAGACAGACAGACAGACAGACAGACAGACAGACAGACAGACAGACAGACAGACAGACAGAATATAAACTCATTCACACATTCACATTCATTCACTGAATCACCTTTAAAAAGCCCAGCCGCTCAACCGTTACATAATGTGCAATCTGAGAGTGGCAATGGCAAATGCAGCAGGTGTTCCAGAGTTACATCGACATTTTAAATTTTATGAGATAAGCTTTACTGTGAGTGAAGATAAAGTGGTAAAACATAATAAGACCCATAATATCAGAGTCTAAATCTCTGTCAATAAAGTGTAGAAAATGATATGAGCAAGAAATTTAAACAAACAAGTGTGTGGACACAAGTAGTGAATATTACTGTATTAACAGGTAAAGGTTGGATCTACAGGATATTTTTTTGCTGATTTTAGGGTTAATTCTTTGTTCCATTTGGCCACTAAGGGTGTATTCACACATGGAAAGTCCGTTAGTTCACTTGCTTTGGTCCAGACCAAATAGAATTTAGATTTTTTTTTTTTGGTGTGGTCCACTTTCATATTGCCCCTTTTGCAAATGAACCAGCATTAAGAAGTAAAACCACACGTGATCTGAGGTCATTCATTCATTGGACAGACATTCTGGGGTGGAGAGAAGCAGGAAGAACGAAGTAAAAACTGCAAATTTATCATTGATATAATATGGGGTTTAAGGTAAGATATCTTTATTAGTCAATGTACACATGGCACATTGAAATTCGTCTTTTCACATATACCCTCTTAAGTTACCGCACTTCGGAGGGGGTCAGAGCGCAGGGTCAGCCGTAGTGCAGCGCCTCTGGAGTAGTTCAGGGTTAAGGGTCTTGCTCAAAGACTGATGTAATACGATGCCACCACGAGTTTTACAAATAACACCCTCCTGTCCAGTGCCGGGGATCGAACCCTCCAACTCATGGTTACTGGTGTTGCTGTGACCCTTCACCACTGGTTATACCTTAAGTGTGGATACGAGTTAAGAGCAGTTAAACTAAATTGTGCGTTTCCTCTAATAGCAGAAGATTTGAGAGTTTACAGAATTTTTGTTCTTAAAAAAAGTGAAAATGTGAGGAAAAAATATAGAATACATTTTTTTTGTGTTACAGATTTATTTCCCTATTTATTTTCATCCAGAAGATTCATCTTGGAAAACACTGGGGTTCAAGACCCCCAGGTTAGAAACTGCTGCGTTTATTATTTCAGGCATGGCATAAAGAAAATGCTCAAAACAAAAAACTATTTCTTAGCATAGCACAACTTCAATGTCAGCCTGTTTCTACATTCATCCTTTTCCTGTTATTCTTTCTTGTTTAAGAAAATCATTTGAAAACATCTTGCTAATTAAATATATTCTTTATTCTCAGGTGGAATTTACAAAGCCATTACTACGTGGGCAGGAATCCATCTTATTATTAAAGGGATACGACTAACTGTGATATGTGTGTGTGTGTGTGTGTGTGTGTGTGTGTGTGTGAACACAATCACACACACACACAAACAGATGCAGACATCTCAGCTACTCTGCTCTTAAGCTTAGAATCATATTTGCAGACCAGTAGCACTGACACAGAGCCCGAGCTCTCATCTGACACCAGATGAGAGAGAGAGGGAGAGAGAGACAGAGAAAGAGAGAGAGAGGGAGAGATAGAGAGACAGAGAGAGAGAGAGACAGAGGGAGAGAGAGAGGGAGAGAGAAGGAGAGAGAGAGGGAGGCAGAGAGAGGGAGAGAGAGACAGAGAGAGAAAGGCAATAAAAAAATGAACGAAAAAATTAGCTGAATTAGCCATGGAGACAATTAAGAGCTTTTAAATGAAACGAGAACACACTGTGAGAGCACATAATGAGATCACAATGTGGAAAGAACATTCATGATTATTTTTGAATCCCCCAGAGAGCTCTCATCATCACTGATATTGTAACACATGTACACCTCTATAATAAAGCACATTACATTAC
Organism: Ammodytes marinus; assembly: GCF_949987685.1. Lineage (NCBI taxonomy): Eukaryota > Metazoa > Chordata > Actinopteri > Uranoscopiformes > Ammodytidae > Ammodytes > Ammodytes marinus. The sequence goes on along the minus strand of NC_137233.1, from coordinate 6,807,828 downwards.
ATGGAGTGTCTGCACACGTTTGCTTGTAGTCTGAACACCAAAGAATGATGTTGTCAAGACCGATGGTGTCATCATTTAAAGGTGGAGTTAGCTATTCTGGAGGTTGCTCGTTGTCAAAATAACTTTTTGTCAAAATCAGTGAATAGGCCTATCTCCTCAAGTTCCGCCATATTTCTGTCCTGTGTGTGTCCTGAAAAGAAATCCATTGTTAAAACACAGCCTAAAGGCCAGGACACACCAGCCCGATAATCGCCGTCGTCAAAAAAAAAGACGAATCTGTTTGGTGTGTGCCGTGACGTCGGCCGCCGTAGAGGTCGTCGGGCTTGTTTTGAGCCTGTCGGCCGCCGATTGAACATGTTCAATCGGCGGCCGACCGTCTTTCATTTGGAGCAATTTGATTGGTGGAGGGCTAGCGAATCAGTGAAGCCCGGAAGTGAGGCGGGTAGCACAAACAGCTAACAACAGCTAGCCATCGTTTTAATGTGTTTGTTCGTTTCGTTTTGCGAGTACTCACATGCATCAACCCTTGTTGACTGCTCGACACCATGCTCGACACTCTGCTAAAAATTGTGCTCTTATGGTCCATAAATATAAATACGTATTTCTATCTATGTTTATGCTCTAGAGAGCTGTCCCATCATTTCCGGCTTTCGTATTTTTTCGGGCCACAATACAGATTAGCGCCGCCTGCTGTTGTGGAGACATTACAAGCGCGGGACGTACGGAAAATAAGCAGTCGTCTCGGTGTGTTTTTGGGCCGCGACCAGGGGTGGACTGGCCATCTGGCATACCGGGCATCGTCCCGGTGGGCCGGCAGGCATTTTGGGCCGGGCCGGGTCCATTTATAAAAAAATTAAAAAAAATAAAAATCTTTTTTTTTTTTTTTTTTTTTTTTTTTTTATGGACCCTCGGCTGTGTGACTCGGCCCGGCCTGGCCAAGTCACACAGCCGAGGGCCGAGGGCCCTTCCCTCTCGGGAGTGCCATGGACATATAATTGTGCGTGCAGGCTGTCAACTTCACCTGAAAGTTAAATAAAACTTTGTCCCAGGCCATTACTCATTATAATTGGTTCTAGGCTGGGCCTGGCCCAATCACACACACAGCAGAGGGCCGCCCATTCAGAGGCTGCATTAAATTGTATTATCATGCATTCAACTTCTACTCCGTAATTATGAGCATCTGACAATGGTCAGTTACGTTCAGGGCCGTCGGACTGCGGACAGGCTTGGGGGGCCCAAGGCAGAGGGGGGCTGCACCCAAAAAAAAAATATATATATATATATATATATATATTTTTTTTTACTGGCTCAATATAGGCCCCTGATCTTTGAAGGCCCAGAAAAACGTTATTTAGGGAAAAAAAAGATTTCATGGGCCTTTCATTCGTCAGTACATTTATGTTATTTTTTAAATAACATTGTTCGGGGCTACGAAGATCAGGGGCCTATATAGGGCCATTAAAAAATACAAACAAAGGAAAAAAATTCCCGAAACTGACTGGATTTTTTAAACATGTACATTTCTTCTTTCTGCTTTTTGGTCATCTGTGTCTATACATTATTCCAGCAAATAATAGCCTACTAAATAGCTTACATAGGAAACAGTTGATTTATCCTTAGTTTTCTCTTCAAAGTGCACCAGATTGATGAATTTTACTTTAACATTTGAAAAAAAATCTTCCGGGGGAGCATTCCCCCGGACCCCTCTAGAAGGTCCAGGGTCCACGACACAGTCTCCCAAATTCCTGTGAGAAACACTGTGTGTGTGCATGGTTATTAAGAGTCATTAGACCAGGGGTTGTGTTCAAGTACGCGTAATGATTTGGTCATTCATCAATAGAAACATTGTGTTGTTATCTGGCTCAGAGAGTGACCAGTCACTCATACGTTTTGGACTATAGACAAACATAGCTTTTACATGTTTGTATTGTAAGACTGCCTCTCAGAGGGCCCATCAGGACTTCCTGTATAGGGGCCCAGAATTTGGAGCAACGCCCCTGCCTCCACATATCGTATAAATAATCATGGTGGGCTGCCATGGCCAAAAATGCCAGGGCTGAATTTTTGTCCCAGTCCACCCCTGGCCGCGACGGAAAGACTGGAGCTTCCTGAAACGGCGACTCCAGTTTTTGGGTAGTCGGAACGTGTCGGACTGGTGTGTCCTGGCCTTAAAGGCTCTGTAAACAGGCATGTTGCTAGCTGGTTGGCCCCCTTTGTTGACAGCACACCCCCTTTGTTTACATACCAGTTTACAAAGCCTAGGCTGTGTATTAACAACAGAATAGCTTTCAGCGCATACACAGTACGGACAGGTAGCGGAATCTATTTGGATATTCACTGCTTTTGACAAAAAGTTATTTTGACAACAAGCGTCCAGAATCGCTGACACCACCTTTAACTCAATCTTTATGATATATTAAGAATGAAATGAAGCCTCATCTCTGCACCACTTGGCATCTGGGGACTGCTTCATAAGAGTATACTCCAGTGAATTATCTATACATTTGGGCAAAGACGACCCTGGCAAAGCTTTACATACTGATATGTAGCAACAGAAAATACTTTTTATATTCCTCGAAGAAACACTTTTCAATAATGTATCTGCAAAGGCACTTAATTTTGTTGAACATATCACTTGTTAAAATTGGTGGAATAACCTTTTAGATTAATTTCCATTCATAGGCTTGTCATATTGACACTATAGAGAAAACCTTGAATTAAATCTCTGCACAACAGCCATCTAAATATTGAATGAATATAGCAAGCCGTACCGAGATATGCTTATGCAATGCTAAGTTTCTTCCTTTTATGAATTAACATTCTTCTGCGAGTCTTGGTGACACAGCTCGAGGTCAGCTTCTCCGTCTGGGTGTTCGTGACTCTGAACTGTTTAAAAATGCAGTCGAAATCTGAATTTAAAGCTACATTTTTTTTATCTGAAAACAGGCAGAGCCACGTTTTTCTTCATTTTACACTGGTGTGTATAATTATCAGTGCAAAGAATGCTAAAAAAAAAGGTGCAAGAATGAACACAAACTGAAAATTCCTCAGAGCATCTTAAAGGAACGAAGGGGAAAAAAATTAAAGCAAAAAATTAAAAATCTAAAGTTTTTTGCTAATATGCATTTTTTATATTCTTGTGTGTGCAGTCCACTCTGCTGGGAATCCTCCTGTAATGTTATATAACAACGCAATGTAGTTCAATCCAATTGCACATGGCAAACAACAGTTCATGGAGTTTAACATTCAGGCCAGGGGAGCAATGCTTTCTGGGCTTTCTCAGCACATCAGGCAGGGGCGCTTATTGGAGGATTAAAGGGTAACTTCTCAAATCTGTATTCACTCGGGGAACGGTTCTGGAGCAAAAGGCTGTGAACACTTTTCAGCCCAGACATCTGGAGGTAGCCAGGAGAATTTAACTCGAACTGTCAATGAGATACATGCCATATGGAGAAGCTGGGCCTTGCTCAAGAGCACCTCAGCATTACAATTTAGTTTATTATCTTTTTATTTTCTATTATGTATAAATATATACTGTATAGGTATGTAGATGTATACATTTTCTGTTATTTTAATTATTATTATTTTTTTCTCTTTTAAACATTTCTGAAACAGTCTCATGTTTCCTCTGATGATCATGAATTAATAGTAACAGCAGACGAGACCATCAGTGCAAAGAATTCTATTTTTATATAGTATTTCTTAATGCCTTTGTCATGGGTACGCTCACCCAGGAACAACAGCTGGCATAGTAAAAACACTACCGCTTTTGTCCAAAGGGGGTGCAAGAATGAACACAAACTGAAAGTTCCTCGGAGCACTTTTAAATATGAAAAATAACATTGTAAGATGATAGTTGATAACCCATTTTTACTCCTAATAAAGCACATGAATAAATAAAAGTGAACCTTAGCAGAAGTTGAAAGAATACCTCGGCATTTTAGATAATGCTGTCAAATCACTCAATGCGTACACAAACTGGCTGTTGAAAGATACATAGCATTAATACAATGTGTTTATTAGACTCAAAAAGACAGAGAGCTTCAGCCCAAAATGTTGCAAATGCATTTCGGGTAAGATAACATTTCTAGTTTATTGAGGTCAAAAGCAGGCAAAGGCTGCAGAGTTCACAGACTGGCCGGGAATAAGTGAAGCAGGACCGGTGTTTGGCTGATTAGAGAAATAGGGAGCAGATAAGTGTGAGCTGAAGGTCAGCTGAGGTAATGACGGCCGATAACGTGATAATTTTTTCAGTTTTTAATGTAATAAAAGCTAATAATGTAATTTGTTAATGTGAAAGTTAAGATGTCTTCATCATGACACTATTGATTGCTGATAGAAATACATATTTTGCCCCATACAGTGAGTAAAAAGTACGGTTTCTGATACAGAATAACGCAACGTTAAAGGTGGAGTCAGTGATTCTGGAAAATGCTTGTTGAAAAAAAAAATCACTTTCTCAAAATCAGTGAATACCTCCTCACCACCTGCTACCTAGCTTTACCGTGTGCAAGCTGAAAAAAAGTGTTCATACACAGCCTAGGCTAGTATGTAAACAAAGGGTATATAAACAAAGGGGGCCACCGGAGCTATAGCAACATGCCAGTCTACAGAACCTAGGCTGTGTATTTACACTGAATTTCTTTTACAGTACATGAGCACTTTAGCAGTGTGCATTTTAAGTGTGAATGGGGACTGAGTCACTTCTGTAATCAGGGCACAGTCACCCCGTTGACAGCCTCACAGCTTGATTTGGTTTTCAGCACGCACACGCACACGCACACACACACACACACACACACACACACACACACACACACACACACACACACACACACACACACACACACACACACACACACACAGTTGCGGGTCACTGGGAGTTTGCAGAGGCTGATTATGCAAGCTGATAGATAATCTAATGGGGTCAGATAAGACAGTGGCTTTAGAGTCCAAAGAGTGGTGATAAGAACTCGCTATTGCTACTAACACTAGCTATACATATGCTAATAAGGAGGGGAGGGTTAATAGTAGAATAGTAGAATAGTAGGACTTCTGGGACCACGAGAGGCTGTAATGTAATCACTTGTTCTGGATTTCTGTCTGTGATTCAGAAAGTCCTGCTGAGCTCCGCAACAATTCCACTTCCTTCCTGTTCCCAGTCGCCATGGTAACAGTAATAGAGAACTTCTCTGTTATCATCAGATGGATCCGGAGCTGCAAAAGAAAATAAATATTTTTCTCTCTCTCTCTCTCTCTCTCTCTCTCTCTCTTCAAATATACAACCTGCGGCACTGAGTGAGTGTCCTCGTGCGGGCTGCAGCAATTTTTTTTTGCAGCTGCATTGTGTAAGCCATTTAAGAATGAGTCAACAGCACAAAGACAATCGGAAGCTCATTGCTGGCGGAAAGTGTAAATATTTATTTTCAATTTCTGGTACGGACAAATTAACAGAAGCACAGGCAGAGAAAAGGAGCCGCAGCTGCAGATAGGATAGGAAGGTTTCTCAGATGAATGACTCTTATTTGTTGTGCGTAATAATCCGTAATAATCACATCAAACATCAATTTTGGTAGCTACAACAAAGCTGTAGCGTAAATTAATTGTATGTTTGAAATAGAGAGAAACATGACATCATCTGGCTGAAAATGTAACCAAATAGCTATCACGTGAAAAGGTTTGCATTCAAAACAACAGGATCCATTTACAATGTTAGGTAATGGTATGATAATAGGCCTAGTTCTTAAAGGGAAAATTCGCCGATTTTCAACCTTAACTCATCTACCATAATATCCTTTGGGTTGCATTATATCCCCGTGTATTTTTTCAACATCGTCCGTTTCGCGGGGGCCGAGCTTCAAAAATCCATTCACCGGTGACGTTTCTGTGACGTTTCCGTGTCAAGGAAGAGCTCGTGCAGACTACAGACTCTTGGAGCCGAGCTCACCAACCCCCCTCTCTGTGAATCCAGGGGGCGGGCTCTAAAAGCACGTGCGAACCAAAACAAACCGTCTGTCCATGCCCATGGTCCGTGACAGTTTACTTGTATCATTTCCTGCATTGAAAATTGCATCTTTTCACACGGGCACAGACGATATGGATGAGGATACTTTAAAAAGTGTGTTGGCTGACTGGAATGAACCAGCAGGGTATTTAGTTGGGCCAGAGAAGCCTACACTGCTGAAGAAATTCAGCGAGGAAATACAGTATGCAGAGAGGCCGAGGCTGCAGCTGTTTCAGCCTTGGTTAGGGTTAGCCTTGTAAGACAATACAACTGGACCACCATTAGAAACCGAGAGACATTTTCAATATCCCAAAAATAATTTGGAAAAGACAACAAATACCAGCAAGACCGGGAGGGCAGATGATCATTGAGTGAGTAACATTATTTTTTTCTAGCATGTTGTAACGTTATCTTTGTCACATTGTGTTGTCTGAGCCATTGCACTGATGTTGCACTTAGCATGTCTATAGCACTTTTCAGAAGAACCCTTTACAACAGGTCAAATAAAATGACCAGTCTTTTGTTCTTACATTGGCTGCTATTGTTACATTATAGCTTTGTGGAGAGTAACCACTTGTTTTGTGTTTTAATTTCTTTAGACATAATCGACTTGTCACACGTCGGTTCTTGATTGAGTGGGTGCTCCAAAGGGGAGATACTTGGCAAGGGGACCGCATCGTCTTACCTGATTGTGTCATACAGCGCATCAGAGCCAAATATCCATCTCCAAATGGTCACTACAGGCGACAGGCTGAAGAAGACGCTACGTAGAAGCTACGGATGAGCTATGATCAAATATTTTGACCTGTAAATACTGCTGCTAACTATGGACACTGATTGAGATTTAATCATGTGAAAATGTGTCAATTCTCCTTGACTGTATTTACAAATAAAAATAATTTTGTATAAACATGATTGTTTTTTGTCATTGCATAGGTAACCATTTTAATACATAGGTTTGACTTATCAACTAAAAGTGAAATAGTTTCAGAGAATCAAACACTTTATAAGGCATAGATAGAGTTTAATATAACAAGCAAGTAAAACAGTGTGCATTATTCTACACACAACTGTAAAGTATGTACATATACAAATGTAAAAAAGAAAAATAACATTTTCAAAAGCTTTGAGTTTCCAGTGTGTTGGGAAAAACAATTGTAGCATAATGCTTCCTTCGTCAAGTTACTGTTGAAATATTGAGTGATGTTTAGCAGCAGCTTCTTCTGTAGTTGGTTTTGGACATGTTGTGAGGGAGGGCAGGCTGAGGGAGCTGTAGTGATGATGTCAGCACTTTGCAGGCAGCAGTCCCTTCTTCATGTGATGACGAGTTCTACGAGGGATGCTCTGAAGTGGTGCGTGTGTGCGGGATGTAAACAGTCTTCACAACAGAGTGCGTGGTCCTCGGACAATACACCATCTTCCTTTGGACCTCACCTGAAATGACAAATTATGATTGTATCACAAGGCCAGCACTGAAGAGATGACAAAAGAAAAATCAATGTGTTATACTGTAAAGATAATGTTGCTGTTGCAATAAATATATAAAACAGACAAACCACTATGTAACCATAGATAGGTCAGTCAGTTAGTGCACTAACACAATAGTAGTCTTTTGTCTAAGAAGACATCATGTTTATGTTAGCAGCCAAGCATACTGTATGCCAGGGTGTGGCTATGCATTTGCATTAGGAAGAGCCAAGACGACACAAGACTAGGGACATCAGTGCTAATCACCCAGCCATCACCATCAGCATAGCAATTGTTTATGGTTTTGGAAAGCTGATCATTTTAACAACATCGCTAATAACCATGCACATGGAAAACAAACACACAGTCACACACAAACAGTCTTGCAAATGCAACTAAATCTTCCTCAAGGATACACAGAGGGGCCTACTGCCCCCCTCACGAGTTCACTTCTAACTGTAGCTTAGCGGCTAAGGTAACTTGGCTACAGCTACAACCGGTAGACTAATTCCTCCTTGCCCCATCTATCAGCCTTACACCGGGACACAATATTCAACAGCGGTGTGGGCAGCACAATATTAATGTAGGGGAAACACTGATACTAACTACAGTAGGCTACTATGCAATTTAGCTCACGTTAGCTTACCTTCATTCGGATTCTTTTTCCCGGGGCTGGGGCTATGCATCACGCCGGTGAATAGGCAACAGGTAGGGCCTAGTATCTTCAGCTTACTCCTGCTTCTTTTCTGTTTCCTAAAGTTGGCGCATCTAGGCACATTACAGGACGGCATGTTTTCTTTGTGGTAGTAGTCCAACAGTGAAATAATACGAAGCGCGCTATTACTGTACTGCTTACACGGGTCGGGTCCGTGCTGTGTGTATGTCACCATGGGAACGCGAGCAGCTCGGAATCTGGGCAGGCTGCAGAGCGTACCCCCCCGCGCAATGCATCCTGGGGCCTGTAGGAACTGTAAAAACGGCTACGTCAGCCACGCGTCATCAGTTTAAATCCGAAATCATTGTGCTCTCTGCCAATTCGGATCAATTTTTTGGGGGCTTTTTTCAATAGACTACTAATATACTCGGCCCTGATATACCATTCACATGAAAATGGGCGAATTTTCCCTTTAACCCTCTGAGACCCACTGTTGTAAATTTGCAACATCTATTGGAAGCTGTTTTGTA
>NC_137233.1:6621672-6794172 GCF_949987685.1 Ammodytes marinus | reverse complement strand
TTACAACAATGCAGCTGTATTTTAACACAGGAATGCATTTAAAATAATTAGAAATAAATACATTTGACAGTGGCCTCTAAAGTAATGTCACACGGGCAAAGAGATAAGAACATACTGAATGTTTATACAGTGGGGACAGGATCAAAGTCAAACATTCACACAGGCACATGTGGCTGCATATATACAGGCATCTGTATCCCCCCTCACCCCCTCTCACACAAATAGTGTCTGAGATCATGGCTCAAAATAATCTGGATTTAGCTGTACCCTGCAGCAAGTGTTTTTTTTTACCTTATTTGGCCTGAATAAAGCTGCTCTGCATGACCTGGACATGGATTTATTGCCCAAATTCCACATATCCATTTGTTGGGTGGCGGATAAAAAGTTTTGCTTTAGAAGCAGCAGCATTCACTATGTTTGAGGTGATGTCAGTGTTCTGAGTTCAAATGTTGTTCAGGTGTGTGTGTGTGTGTGTGTGTGTGTATGTGTGTATGTGTGTGTGTGTGTGTGTGTATGTATGTGTGTGTGTGTTTGTGTGTGTGTGTGTGTGTGTGTGTGTGTGTGTTAAATGAGCTGGTAGGAACCGCAGGTGAGCTGACAAGCCCTGCGTTCCACAGCTGTGCTAGTTTTTTTTTAATCATGTCCCTATGACCTGTGAGTGCAAACAGTGTTTCAGCTTCACAACAGCTGATTTTAACGCTTTTCCCCCTCTGTGGTTAAAGATGTGCACATAACTCTAATGCTTGGGTGGACTGAAAATGTACTCTTGACATATCTATAAAGTTGGTCTTTTAATCAAGACTAAACTGAATTTAAAAGAAGACTTAATATATAAAACTTATGATCTATTATCACTGTTTTTTTGTTTTTTGTAATTAGTATTTTATTGAGTTTTTATACACCACTGCTACAATGTAATAAACATTGTAGTCAACATTACAATTGACATATTACCAATTCTCCCTTAGTGATGTTACATTTTTTTAAAAGAAAATAAAGATTAAGCCAGAAGAGGTAATAAAAATCAGGTGGAAATAGTTAAATGAAAAAATAAAAATAAGAATAAAAATAAAAATAAAATCGAAAAATACATGGATCAATTTTACATTTTTACATTAAGCACCACTCTCTCATCCTGTAGCAATATACAGGTCCTTCTCATATAATTAGCATATTGTGATAAAGTTCAATATTTTCTGTAATGTACTGATAAACATTAGACTTTCATATATTTTAGATTCATTACACACAACTGAAGTAGTTCAAGCCTTTTATTGTTTTAATATTGATGATTTTGGCAAAAAAAGTAAAGAAAAACCAAAAATCCCTATCTCAAAAAATTAGCATATTTCATCCGACCAATAAAAGAAAAGTGTTTTTAATACAAAAAAGTCAACCTTCAAATAATTATGTTCAGTTATGCACTCAATACTTGGTCGGGAATCCTTTCCCAGGAATGACTGCTTCAATGCGGCGTGGCATGGAGGCAATCAGCCTGTGGCACTGCTGAGGTGTTATGGAGGCCCAGGATGCTTCGATAGCGGCCTTAAGCTCATCCACAGTGTTGGGTCTGGTGTCTCTCAACTTCCTCTTCACAATATCCCACATATTCTCTATGGGGTTCAGGTCAGGAGAGTTGGCAGGCCAATTGAGCACAGTAATACCATGGTCAGTAAACCATTTACCAGTGGTTTTGGCACTGTGAGCAGGTGCCAGGTCTTGTTGAAAAATTAAATCTTCATCTCCATAAAGCTTTTCAGCAGATGGAGGCATGAAGTGCTCCAAAATCTCCTGATAGCTAGCTGCATTGACCCTGCCTTTGATAAAACACAGTGGACCAACACCAGCAGCTGACATGGCACCCCAGACCATCACTGACTGTGGGTACTTGACACTGGACTTCAGGCATTTTGGCATTTCCTTCTCCCCAGTCTTCCTCCAGACTCTGGCACCTTGATTTCCGAATGACATGCAAAATTTGCTTTCATCCGAAAAAAGTACTTTGGACCACTGAGCAACAGTCCAGTGCTGCTTCTCTGTAGCCCAGGTCAGGCGCTTCTGCCGCTGTTTCTGGTTCAAAAGTGGCTTGACCTGGGGAATGCGGCACCTGTAGCCCATTTCCTGCACACGCCTGTGCACGGTGGCTCTGGATGTTTCTACTCCAGACTCAGTCCACTGCTTCCGCAGGTCCCCCAAGGTCTGGAATCGGCCCTTCTCCACAATCCTCCTCAGGGTCCGGTCACCTCTTCTGGTTGTGCAGCGTTTTCTGCCACACTTTTTCCTTCCCACAGACTTCCCACTGAGGTGCCTTGATACAGCACTCTGGGAACAGCCTATTCGCTCAGAAATTTCTTTCTGTGTCTTACCCTCTTGCTTGAGGGTGTCAATGATGGCCTTCTGGACAGCAGTCAGGTCGGCAGTCTTACCCATGATTGCGGTTTTGCGTAATGAACCAGGCTGGGAGTTTTTAAAAGCCTCAGGAATCTTTTGCAGGTGTTTAGAGTTAATTAGTTGATTCAGATGATTAGGTTAAGAGCTCGTTTAGAGTACCTTTTCATGATATGCTAATTTTTTGAGATAGGAATTTGGGGTTTTCATGAGCTGTATGCCAAAATCATCAGTATTAAAACAACAAAAGACCTGAAATATTTCAGTTGGTGTGCAAACAATGAATCTAAAATATATGAAAGTTCAATTATTATCATTACATTATGGAAAATAATCAACTTTATCACAATATGCTAATTATATGAGAAGGACCTGTATTGCACGTACTTTCCCCATTTCGCCACATACTGTTCAGCCCTGTCATTAATGTTGAAAGAGATTTTTTCGTAGAATACCACTTTTGCCTTATCACTGTTTTGTTAACCCAACTTTGTGTCCCTAACTTTTCTTTGTAATCGCTGCAGCACATCTGTGGTCATTTTAGCCCTAAATGTTGTCAGATGATGCAGTGACCATAACATAATGATTTGTTGAGCTGCTTTGGTTGAAAACTAACTTGAAATTGTTTAATTGAATTGAATTCATTGAACTAAACGTGGAAGGTGTGGAAGCGCCTTTATACATGTAGGAGACCGTGTGTCCATACTAGTACTAGACTGTTGGTGTGTGTGGCTTAGATTCAGAAACAACACAACATTAAGTAATAGCTTATGAGCTGGTTTTCTGGGTATTCAAGGAAAAAATTAAACACAAATACAATTTTGATATCAACAAAACATAGCTGATAGATTTAAGTTAGGTACCTTGATGTGTACTATTCCCGCATAGTGTTCAAGTACTAAAACATTCGCCCGTCACTTCTCTACTTTCCTACCCGTTTTAAAGTTTCCATTTTACAGGTATTAGCAAGTCTCCACACGATAAAACATGAACATCTCTCTCTCTCTCTCTCTCTCTCTCTCTACACTTCCGCTCCCTCCCCGCTCCCCCTCTCATTATGCTCTTGAAGTGGCGCGTTGCAGGAGAGAGTGCTGCTGCAACGCTTCTTTATGTAACTGTAAAAGAGAGCAGAGCGAGGGCGCAGAGTACAGTACAGTACCACTCAAAGTGGGAGGAAAAAGGCTCGCCTAAGTACTGCAGCATCAGGCCCAGCAGCAGGCAGCAGCAGTAGCCATAGCAGCTATTTACTGTAATCATCTGAGCCCATTAAAGGACAGAGCCACAGTGGAGGTCTCCGTGAAAGTAGCCAGACCTCCACTCCTTTTGTTTGTCAATGTCATGACCGTGTCAGGTGGGCATTTGTCCACGTGGGTTTCAGTTCTGTAAAAAAGATGTGTGAGAGCACGCAGCGAATTTCTTTTAAAGCTATAGTGCGTTACTTTTTCATATGAGTGAATGTCGGTTACATGTAAGCCATCGACAAATTAAGTTATCTTTTTTAGTCAATTTACACAAGGCACATTGAAATTCGTCTTTTCGCATAACCACTCTCAAGTTACCACACTCCGGAGGGGGTCAGAGCACAGGGTCAGTCATAGTGCAGCGCCCCTGGAGCAGTTTTGGGGTTAAGTGTCTTGTTCAAGGACACAATGGTAGAGATGGCGGGCACCGTAGATGTAATACCAGCCACCACTAAATGAGTTGAACCAAAGTTGATCAAGCCTATCAGCTGCTCCACAAAACTCTCTCTGTATTTCTCAGTATGGCAGCGTTTACAAACTGGTGTCGCCCCCTTTAAACTGGCGCAGGAGCTCAAGAAGTGCCCAAGAAATGTTTCAGTTGTTGATTCTACTGCTAAGGAAAAAAACCTGGACGTACAGCAGAAGGTATAAAAATGTATTCGCGATCACCAACGGCTTAGTTGATGTGCCCACAGTGTTATTGTAATGACTTAGAATTACTCATGGGGGTGACAGAAGTTACGCACTATAGCTTTTAAGTATATGGGGACAGGGGGCCAACGCTCAAATTAGTGCATGTTGCGTTCAGGTAGGTATAATGCCTCTCACATGGAGGAAATGTAAGTGTTAATACTGCAAACTGACATAGAAATGATGGGACAAACCACCTATTGAATGATTCTGAGGGTGCAAACATGGTGAAAAGTCGAACAAGTATAGGCTTTACAATAGGCACGCACACAAAATGTCCCCTTTAGCAAATACTTTTTTTGTTTGAGCGTGTTCACCCCTGCAGTTCCTGGAAATGCTGAGATCTTTCTGCAGTGTGACCCCTAGTTCACCCCGGGATAATTTTTCTGCATTCCTTAACAGACAGAGTTTGGTTGATACAGTTTGGCAATCAGAAATGTTAGATGTATAATTCCGTTTTACAGCTTTTACCTTGGTTGTACAGTGTGGGGTAAAGCTTCTTAAAATTGTTAAGTTGAGTTACTTTATTTTTCGCATCTCCCCTTTGAAGTTACCACACGTCAGAAGGGGGTCGGAGCGCAGGGTCAGCCATAGTACAGCACCCCTGGAGCACTTTGACATAGAGATGGTGGGTACCGTGAATGTAATACCAACCACCATAGTTTTACAAATAACACCCTCCTGTCCAGTGCCGGGGATTGAACCAGAGACCATATGGTTATTAGTCACCCCTCTTCCTCTATAGCCATCCTACCATCCTCTTTGTCACTATTAACAGATACAAAAACCCACAAGTTTTTTATCCACCCTAAAAAACTGATACTTTATCAGGCAACAGTTGGATGTTGGAGCCAAAATGACATCGACTTGTAAATGACATGCACCTTTCTGGATAGATACCAGGGTAAAACCTCTTAACCCATTGATGACTATGGCAATCTAGGATGCATGTCCTTAATGCCTGAGGGTTTTCTGAAAAAATAGTACGAATTGTCAAGTCTACCAAAACCTTAATATCTAAGCCTGTGTAGCACATAGAAACATGAAATAAAATACATTTAAAAGTTAAGGTTCACAGGTTTTATTTAAACATGCTCCCTTAGCGCTTACAAACCAACAAATATTTCTAAAAATCGTCAAAATGAGATGAATTAGAAAATTATTAAATATTGTTAATAAATAGATGCAATGTGTTGTGTGATTTTCGTCAGTAGTCTATAGTAGGCCTTGATTCTGCGCACCAAACACCACTAACTGTTCTGTCGCCGACATAGCTGGCGTATTTTTTTTATTATTTTGTTTTATTTTTTATTTTTTAATTTTTTTTATTGACATGATTTTCGGCAAACCACACAACTTTTGGGTGGTCACGTGGTCTTAAAAAAATCAACAAAACCCACCTCATGTGTATTTGAACCAATGACAGTGCATTCTATGCTGGGAATGCCATGAAAATTAGATAAAGTAATAATGCTGCGCGATGCAGCATCAGGCAGGAGAGCTAATGTGGCATCGCGCAGCAGCCGTCATCAATGGGTTAATTAACCAACTGTGAGAATTTTTTTTTTTTCAAAGACGTGCATCTGTTGCAAGGACAACGCCAGAAATATCAATGAAGGTCTCAATGAAATTGCTGTAACCACCATGCCATTTTACGATACACTTTCTGCTAAATTTGTATTTCAAATTAGATCCGGGTTGACACTTCCTCTTCATGATCGTCATGATGATGATGATGATGATGATGATGAGGATGATGATGATGGGCATGTTGGAAACGCAGTCAGCATGTTGCCAGGAAACCAGAAAGTAATCAAGTACCCGCTAGTTTCGATCTTCCTGTTCCCTATCTCTTCAAACAACAGTGTTGGGGCCTTCATTTCCGTTATTTCACCACAGCCGTCACTGTAATATCCTGTCTGAATTAAGCATGAGGTGTGTATGGCTCTGGTGATGGTAGTAACGACAGCAAGAGAGAGAGCCACTGTTAGAATGAGGGCTAGTGGAAGGAGGGGAGACAAAGAGATATTTATAGCAGCCAGGCTCAGCTCAAGCTCACAGCGCTGTCTTTAAGATGTTCTTTTTTATTTTTCCTCCAACTCCATAGCTTCTACTCGCTTCCTCACTCTGCCCGATTCCTCATTCTTGTCTCCCCAAACTGTCAGCTCCTATGTGCACATGTGGCCATCATTATCGGCTAATTGAGGAGATAGAAAAGACTAGTCTAGGTTACGCCAGAGCACTAATGGACACACAGGTATTGAAAGAAGAGAAAGAGTTGTTATTTCTACAGCTGGATTTACACCACCAGTATATAGGATTATAATACGTCAAAACCTAAACATTGTAGCAGGCAATTATGTAATAACCGCCAATAACCTTTATATATTTTTTTACATTTTTAATGTATTAAAACAAAAGTCAATAATATTCCTTTAAATATTTTGGGAAATTTTATTGTATTCGTCATCTATCTACACATCAATCTTAATACTTTCTGAATGCACTCCACACTACATTCAGGGTTAGATTGTGATCAAAGGGGTTTGAGTTCGGTCGAGTAGTTGGTTGGTAATTTCATGTTCCTTTTTTTAACACACACAAAAAGACACAGTAGTGAATGGGAAGGGGAAGTGACAGAGTTTCAGTTTTAGCAATTGGATATGTAGCCGTACAAAACCATATAAACCTCAGAAAAGAATCAACAAGACAAACCCATGTGTGTGTGTGTGTGTGTGTGTGTGTGTGTGTGCGATTGCCCAAGCAGATGAGGGGAAGTCTTATGCATAGCAAAACCAAAATAGCAAAAATTAAACAGTTGCTTCAGCCTTATTGTTCTTCTTACGCAAACTTTTTCTGAAATACTTATTTGTCATCAAGTCTAGAACAGACAGCTTACTTTAAGTCTCCTTATTTAGCATTCATAAGCAGGATATGACTATTAATGAATGGTTTATTACACCGTTCATTTTTTCTGCTGGCAACCATAAGTGGAAGCTGGTCGACAATATAGGCTAGTAAAGTTGTACAAATATAAATACAATATGTCTTCATAAGAGAATTATTTCTTATTGAGGAATACTGTACATTGTACAACTAGGCTATTCGCTTACAACCAAATGATGTTGTCTTAGTAACCATGTATTAAATGTAAAGTGTTACCCAAATGATAAACTGTCATTTTGTAGCCAGATTACTGGGAATGGGAAACATATACTTAATCCATGGAGAGTTAGGCAAGATTGATACCCCTCTCATATATGTCCATTAAGCATGAAACCAGTAGCATGTTCGCTTAGCATTAGTGTTTGTGCTACACTTAGCAAACTTTAGCTTCATGCTAAATGTACAATTAAGCCAAACTATTCATTCTAAACCAAATTGTCCAGCAGTGTTTTCTCAACTATCTTGTCCATTTGTCCCCTCTAAATAAACCAAACAGTGCTTTTGTTCAATTTGTTTCCTGTGTTATAAGTAAAACTGTATCAAAAACATGTACTACTGTTTTCTTCTAAATGTATTGCAATTGCTATTTCTGAATCGGTCTTATTTTCCCTCTGATGATCATAAATAACATGCAGCAGCAAACGAGACCATCAGTGCAAAGAAAGCTATTTTTATGTAGTTTTTTCTTAATGCCTTTGTCATGGGTACGCTCACCCAGAAACTACAGCTGGCGTAATAAAAACCATACAGCTTCTGTCCAAAGCGAACTGCAAGAAATAACACAAACTGAAAGTTCCTCGGAGCACATGATTTAAATGTAGTTTTGTGGTAAGAAATAAATGAGGAGACACGTTTTAAAGAAAAAAATATTTCAATATTTATTTGCGGTATAAACATGTCGTGTTGTATCCAGACACTGTACAATACACAGGGTCAATGGAGTCTCCTTCAGTAGACAGTAAAGGTGAAACTGCCCCGGTTAACATGCCCCTTTTTGTTTTTCTACACAGACAGATTGCATCTGTTTTTAAAAACCGTTTACAGCA
Source organism: Ammodytes marinus (assembly GCF_949987685.1). Classification (NCBI taxonomy): domain Eukaryota; kingdom Metazoa; phylum Chordata; class Actinopteri; order Uranoscopiformes; family Ammodytidae; genus Ammodytes; species Ammodytes marinus. Next base: position 6,785,861 of record NC_137233.1, on the reverse strand, counting down.
CGATACAAAACAGCTATCCAACGTGTGTTTGAAGCTGTAACACGATGCAAGATGTATTGTCAAAAAAATCCCTGAAAAATTCCTCACTGAGGTAACGTTTTTAAAATCACTTTTTCTTTCACTTTGTCGCCTAATACTCCGTCCTCTCGCCCATTCACATCTTTCTCCATCTCACCAGCACATTCTTACCGAGATGTAGCTACAAGTTTAAGGACACAGAAACCGCCGTTCCTGTGACTTGGCAAATTTACAAACAGAGAAAAAGACAGGATTTCTCTTTCATTGTTACAAAGACACAAAAAAACACAAGAAAAGCAGCTTGAAATCAACCATATTCATTTTTTTTTAAATAGAAAAGCTCCGTACTGAAATATATTTCAATCCTAGGGTGCAAGTGATCAAGTTGTTTCTGATGTGAGTGGGATATGACTACAAACAAGGGAAGTCCATTCAAGCATGGTGGTATTATCTTCATCTCTGATGCTATATTAGCAGAGGAACTTTTTGCATATAAATTCATTTTATATATATATATATACTTACATATATATTCATAGTGAAAGGCCACAGGAATAGCATAGAGCACATTATATTAAAAAATAAGACGGAAAAAGACATTGTAAAATTATTAAAGCCGGGTGGTGTAATCGTCTATTGTGAAACTTAACTGGCATGCTAAACCACAGCTCTGGCTGTGTGGAACAGAGTGTGTGTGAGTGTGTGTGTGTGTGTGTGTGTGTGTGTGTGTGTGTGTCTGAGTGTGTCTCTGTGTATGTGTTAGAGAGGGGCCTCTTTCAAGTTGGTAAATGGTATGGCCGCCCTACATTTTGGACACCCCAGGTGAAATGTAACTTCAGTCCACAAGCCATATTGAGCTGGATCTTGTATAATAATTACTGTATAGAATAGATAGTACAAAAGAAGAAGATTTAAAAAATGTTGAGGTCTTGGATCTACAAAATACTGCAAAAAAGGTTGTTTTGATATATTGCAGAGTAACAAAGAGGACCTCGTATGACCCGTTACGGTAAGAAGACAGCTCGCTGCCTATTATTACCATGATCTGATTCAAATAACAACAGATAAACAAACGTTCCACCTCCCCCCCATTTTTTTTACACAAGGTTTTTCTAAAGTGAGATACAAAGAGTATTGAACAGTCAGCATTAGAAACAAGTTAGAAAGATTATATAAGGCCAGCTAAAACCAACCCAGTTCAGACACAACTGCTGCCCCCTTTGAAATCCAATTCTTTGTCTCCGTGGAGACCCCGTCCACATCACGTTTGCAATTGGTCTTGTGCAAGAACTACTCATACAAACTGAGTAAAACATCAATAATAAAACTTAAACTGTGATCCCAATGAGCTGATTTTTGCATTTTTGTTTTGGTTTGGTTTAGGGATGTGCACGCAACTCCTTGAACTTGTTGTACTCACTTATTTTCTTGCATATCGAATATTTGAAATTCACGATTTGTCGAAGTCGTAATTGTGATGACAGCATGGACAGACATAGTAGTTTCATATCTTTCTTCATTTTCCAGGTCCCCTAATACTACTACTGCTGTCACTGCTAAAACTGTAATGCGTTTGTTTGTTGATTCATTCAGATTTTTACTCTTAGTTACACATTGTGTGATTAAGACATTCGCCATTAATTGAGCAGAACCAGTAGCCCTATAAAGCTATTTTGGAGCGTTGATTATGCTACTGATCACAACTCCCGAATGGGCACGTCCTCATTAACTGGGGGGGGGGGCAGAAATTAGGTAGCAACGAGCACTTCACGACTAGTTGGCGTAATTACGAGCTAAGTCAGGCTCTCTTGACAGTTGACTTGTTCTTGCATGACGGCCAATGTACCTACAGACTCCAAGTGCTTCAGTTCGGTTCAGTTCAGTTCAGTTCAGGTGTTTGTGATGTGAACGGGGTCCCAGAAGACTCCTAAACCACATGCCGTGTACCGCTGTGTTCAGCAGCAACAGCAGTTAAAAAAACGGTCCTCATCGTTCGTCTTCCCACATCGGTAAAGCTAAACATCCAACCCCGTGGTTATTATGTCCTTACTGTTAGAGAGCATACAGTACCACAGCATGCTCACAGGTATACAAAATAATCTCTTCACTATTAGCTCTATTTATAGATATTAATTTAGGATTTAATATATCTTTCATATAATATACCTTATACCAAGGCTCAAGGGTGAATCAACTCGGACAAACTTTTCTTCGACGAAATGGACGAAAACCCCCTTTGCACAAAGATCGTCCTACTGTTTTTCTCCAATGCAGTTAAGGGACGTAACACTATTGAAGTAGCAATAAGTGCAGTATGTAGCTGAGGCCAGTCCCATTTCTCAACAACATTATCCCAACAGTAAAACCAGGTTACAATCACATAGTCCCTTGTACGAGACAACTTTTTTTTTGGTGGCAAATTTGTACCCGAGTCCTTAAAAGGTACCCGAGTAAGGAAAACATATTGAACATCTTCCTTGTAGGCGAAAAAAAAAGAGTAAAGTAATAGAATAGTGTTGAGGCACTTCCTTGCCAAGGGGGGGTTGCTAAGAGAAGCTGCCCAAGAAGTTGCTCAGAAATGGTAACACTGCCTTGGCATCTCCCCAAACCCTAACTTTGACACTCTCATTCAAAGTCTCTGTCTCCAAGTAGAAAAAGCCAGAGCCGTTAGAAGAAGCCAGTCTGGCAACACATCCTGCTGTATAGGACAATTTGCTGTGATGAAATAACCTAGGAAGTTCAAAGTTGACTTTTTCTGAAACAAAACACTCATCAAAAGAGCTGGTGGTGGAAACAACTGGTACTTCTCGTTAGGCAACTGGCTGAACAGTCATACAAACAGTCATGGGGGGGAGGAAGTAGGAATTGGGAAGTTGCACTTGAGAACAGTTGGCCAAATGTCAAATCTACTGTAGTGTCTTCACCACCCTTACCCAGCTACGATTCAACATGTAATGCCTAAAGCCTCACTGCATGCCCTTGTCCTAACACTATAACCCCCTGAACCTATAGTCCTATGTAGAAGGGCCCGGTTCCTTGCTCCCTCCCCACTGCAGTGTGCAGCTGTCGGGACTCGTCGCAGCCTGGGACTGGCCTCTCCTTTGCGCTCCTCTCTCTCCTCTGAATGTCTCTTTATCTGCCTGCTTCCAGCACTGGCTCCAAGTGCCAACAAGTCAATGGCTACACTACTGTGCAAACTGCATTAGGTCATTACAATCCTTAAAGGAAAAACCAAACGGAAAAAAAAGACAACTAGGAATATCACAATAACGTTTCCTCTTTGTTTTTGGTGTCACGCCACACCCGTTCCCCCTTTCTTCTTTAGTTTTACATTCTCTTTAAGCCATTATTGGATTGGATAGATACCATTTCTACGCGTATATATATTTATAGAAAGTATAGATTTGTGCGTAATTGTACTACACAAAAATATACAAAAATGCATAAAGACAAACTGAATTCTGTTAAGGACTGCCCATACATTTTCTGCTATGTACGTTAACATACATACAATACATTACAGTACAAACGTACATACTTTTTGTTTATGTCTGCATGTGTGTGTGTGTGTGTGTGTGTTTGTGTGTTAATTCCTTGGTTTATAAAACTCTACATTCAGTAGAGCGAGATTTCCTCACAAGTAAATCCCAGATTCTCCACTTGGCACCGGGTCATCTCAGCTTCAAGAGCCGAGACAGAGTAACGGAGAGGACGTTGATGCCATCTCGTTCAAAAATCGTGCCGTCGATTTTCTTTCCCACGTTCCTATCTTTGTATGAAGCTGTCTGTAACGCTGCGCCCTTCGCTCTGTCACTCAGTCACTAGAAGTATCTCCTCGGTTTCTTCGTTTAACACAACGATTTCGATTGGAGGATTTTCTCCTTTCGAATTCAATGAACTCCAGATGTGAACCTGTCTGTCTGTCAGTCGCCCCACTGTTTTAAAAACTCCTTTAAGGGGTGGGGTACCTGCGACCTCACCCCGCCCCTTCATCCAACACTCTTCTCCCCGTCACTAGACTCTCATTCCACAAGCCTTTTTTTCGGTATAGGCCAAAACATTCATTTAAAACCGAAGGGGGGCTGCTCACCTCAACTTACACAGCCACTTAGTTGGGTAACAACAACACCTTGACCCCTCCCCCTTCTTTTCCAGATAAAAGGCTGGGACAGACAGACAGTCCCTTAAGTTGTCTCACTCATCATGTGGACTCCAACGTGTCCAGCTGAAACACATTGTGGTTGGTGGGCGTGGTGAAGAATAGCTGCTCGTGCGTGGGCGAGGAGGTGGAGTGGTTGTCACAGGGGCTGTTGAGGCCCAGCGTGCGCTCAAAGTCCAGCAGCTGGCCCATGAAGTTGAAGTTGGGGGAGATGTTGGACTTTTTGCGCTTGACAAAGTCGTAGGCGTCGTTGAGCGAGAGGTTGAGCTTCTGCATCAGGTAGGCCACGGTGACGGTGACGGAGCGACTGATGCCCGCCAGGCAGTGCACCAGGATGCCACACTTCTGAGAGCGCGCCTCGTCTAGAAAGGAGGGACAGAGGAGGGAAGGATTAGGTTATAAGGGTAAATGGTAAATGGACTTGACTTATGTTGCGCTTTTTAGACGATTTTGTCAGACCCAAAGCGCTTTTCATTTCTTACCACATTCACACACACACACTCATACACCGATGGCAGAAGTAGGTTTTGACTTCTACAGACGGTATTAAAAGGTGCTACGAGGAACGTTTAAAATATTTCTGAAACAGTCTACTTATTCCTCTGAAGACCATGAATTACATGTAACAGTAAACAAGAGCATCACCGCAAAGAATGCTATTTTTATATACTTTTTCTAGTCATGGCGGGTATGCTCACCCAGGAACAACAGCCGGGATAGTAAAAACACCACCGCTTTTATCCAAAGGGGGTGCAAGAATTGACACAAACTGAAAGTTCATTGGAGCACCTTTGAGTGATCGATGTGACTTTTCATCGATACTCTGTGTGACCACAACATCGTTCCAAGTAAGAATGAGCAACAATGTTAAAACAGCGTCCCTAAACAGCACGTATCAAGCCAGATTCCATACCTAAAATGTTCTCTCAAAGTTACTGTACAGTACTTTGTTAAAGGTGCTCCGAATGATATCTATCACTTAAAAAAAATTGTTTGACTGGAGGCTCTGAAAACCTATTTTATCAAATTGATTGTGCTACCATGAGCGATGTGATTCTACGTGAACACAATTTTCAGCAAATGTTGGGACAATTTGGTTACAACATTTTATTGTATTGTGTATATAGAGTATACACACACACATACGTGAGCTGGCTTAGCGTGTGTTATACTATATTTTACTCCCAAATGACCAATCTCTCAATGGTAGCAAAAAGACATGTTTCATTCTGCTTTCTAGTTCCTAGTATGTAGAAAAACCTGAATAAAAACTAAACATCATTCATTATTAACGGGCTTACATCCATCCACCATCTATCAGTTTCGAGGCCTTGCACTTGCATCACTACAGGCCATTAGAGCGAGAGTTAAGTGCTTCTTTCCTTTCTTCCTTCACGATCTCTCTCTCTCTCTCTCTCTCTAGCCTCTCCTCACTCTCTCTCTCTCTGTCGGCATCTCTTGTTGTAGGATTGGGGTCAGTTGGTGCACGCGCTCAGGCTGCCAAGCGGATGACAAATTAAATTTATATGTGATATGTGAAGTGTGTGTGTGCTCACTTTCCGCGATAAAAAAATAAATAAAACTGGGCCAGAACATTTTAAAAATCCTAGTCAAGAGGCCTAAAACCCAACAATACAAGACTCAGTAACCAGTAGTTAATCTGCTCTGAACTGATTTTCAAATGCAGCTGTGGGCGGCTGTGTGGCATTACATCATCACTAGCTCTGTCCTTTAAACACATAATAGCGCACACTGGAATCGGCCATTTGTTCAGGCTGTTAAAATGCCAGCAGAAAAAAGAAAAAAATCACATTCCTCCCCCTCTTGAATACATCAAGAAACACTTTCATTCAATCGTTTGAGATATTCAAGGAATCCACACAGCTCGCAACAGAACGGTGTGAGGTCACATCTGGGTCTCCTTTACCCATAATTACCCTGCTGTTAGTTACCCAAAAGACCTGATATAATCCCTTGCACATTACACAGCCAGCCAGACAGCGCGGCATTTAACATCGAGCATGATCCCAAATCTGCCAACACCTCCGGCTCTGGCATATGTCTGACTCTCGCTCACCTAGTCCATCATCCAATGACTTAACACTGGCATTCCCAACTTCACTGACTCCTCTAGAATACTCTATGTGGGATGAGATGAAAGGCTAAACAATGTAGTGTGGCTTGAGTGTGACCCCACTCTCATGGAATCTATTGCCCATGTTTTATTCAAAACTTTGCTTTATATTTTGTTATGGCAAATTAATATTTAATCGGGAAATACAGGCAGCTGACTGCGCTCGCAAAACAGTCTTTGAGTAAAATGTCCAACTAAGCCTAGATAGAGGTATGTTCATTCTTGACGAACAGACTTTACATTACAGGACAAAAGTAGCGCTGAAGTGATTGGTCGATAAATTTAATTGGTTGACCATTTAGGTCAAAATATTCGAATAAAAACGAAGATTGATTTAACTGGTCTCTCTCTCCGACATTGCTTTGTATTAAAATTGTTCCATATTGATATGATAGAATTTATTAAGTTATTCAGTTGAACAAACCAAATGTTTTACTGGTTACAACTTCTGAAAATGTGCAGATTGACTGCTTTTCTTTGTCACATGAGAGAGTAAACTGTATTAATAATAGTTTTTGTCTGTTGTGAAGATTTTTCCTTGAAATTGTGAGGGCTTTTCTGACGATGTATTCGACTAACCAACTAAGCAGGACAATAATCAGAAGATGAATTTGATAATCAAACTAATCGCTCTAGCCTGGCCGACATATCACAACCCTTCACACACAGTTCACACTCACCGATGAAGGAAATGGCCTCGGGGAAAAACTGCGAGAGGTTCTGGCTCCAGTGATCGGAGATGGGGATCTGTTTGTACTTGAAGTCGCCGTCGTGTTCGAACATGTTTGGCAGGTTGGGCGTCACGTTGAGGATGTACTTGATGTTGTACTTGCTGAGCACGTCCAGGTTGGCGGAGTCTTTGGCACAGCCCAGGTAGAGGTAGGGCAGGATCTGAACGGGGAAGGCTGGCTGGTTGATGGGTAGCGGGCTGCCCTCGGACTCTGTAGCGCTGCCCGGCTCGCGGTCCGACTCCCCGTCAGAGCAGTCGGAGCTGATGCGCAGTCCGCCCAGGCCTAAGACAGAGGCAGGGGGGGAACTGCTGGGACACGAACAGTCCAAGTTGGTCTCGCAGTGTTCAGGGAAGTCAGACTGGAACTTGTTGAAGCCCCCTGAGAAAGGAAGGAGGGAGGGAGAGGCGGAAAATATTTAGTATTAGAATAAAGTCAAACCATGCTGCTCCAGTGGTGTAGTGGTGAGTAGAGCGTGTATCACATAGGATCAATCCTTGTTGCAGTGGTTGTGGGTTCGAATCCGACCCATGGACCTGTACATGCATGTCATTCCCCCTCTCTCTATCGCTATCTCGTTATTTCCACTTTGTACTCTATGACTTGAACTTTCAAATAGGGGCTTGAAAACCCCAAAAGAAATATCTTTTGAAGAAAAGAATAAAGCAAAAAAGTATAATATGTGCATAATGTTAAAAAGGTGGAGTCGGTGATTCTGGAGAACGCTTGTTGTTGTCAACTATTTGTCCAAATCAGTGATCACTTCAAAATCTTCCCAGATGCCTGTACTGTGTTTGTGCTGATAATAACACACTCATTATAGCCTATGTATGCACAGCAAACAAACAAATTAAATTAATAGAATTAAGACATTAATAATGTTGGTAAATAAGCAAAACATATTATCTTATAACACACATTTCACCACAGTACATTCAATGTCCAATGACATCATATGCAGTATGGAGACTATTCGAATGATATCCATTTTATTTTCTCAGCTTACTCACATAAAGATGAAACAGAAATTATTGGATATTTCTATCATGAAAGAGAAAGTCCCAGTTATTGTTGTCATAACGAGAGGATCACGTCATTGAATAAGCTGGACAGATGTGCTCCATTGAGAAAAGCTGAGCTCTGAAGGGAGGAGGGGGGAGGGGGCAGAGCAGGACAGTAAGCTCTGCCGCTGCTGCAACACGCACTGCTCTGTTTAGTGGACTTTTTGTGAATGGCAGCTCAGCCCATGACTTTAGTGAACGGTGTTATGGGTTTTCTATAAAGCCAACACGTTCATATCTGCTATATTTCTGTAGTTTGGCCTATATTTATCCTCCTTTTCGCCGAGTCTATCCTTTTATTTTGGTGCTTGAATGAAGATGAATGGTGCGTCGTCGTCTCACGTTCATTCATGAAAAAAAGGAAGAAAAAATATAATCGCATGTCTTTTCCCTGACAACATGGCGGGGCCATTTCAGCAGCATTTAGTTGAAGACATTGGAACAGCCCATATAATTATGCAATATAATATGTACAGCCTGTGTTATTCAAGTGATGCTGTGCTTATTAGACAATTAAGACGATAATTTATGTCGGCAATGAGAAAAGGTGCCAATCTTCATGATGACTTAACAGTGTAGCCAATGTGTTATAATAACTGATGATAACAGTAGCCTATACTTGTGTTATAAATAGACACAACGGACGCTGCCTCATTATAAGAAGTAAATAAGAAGTAACCTAACAGAAAAAACACTTTATCTGTATCCGGATAACAGCCGGATACACTGTGACACTTTCAAAGCCCTGCACAAGCACTTCGATAATCTGCAATAACGTTTCATAATAATGGAATGTGTCATGTCAAATGTGAACATGCCCTTTTTCTGAATAATATTGTCGGACAAGATCAAATCACAATCGTTTTGTTCCAGATACAGACACTGAAATCCAAAAGGGTTTTTAGGCTATAAAACTCATGTTACATAAGTCAATTATAACAGGCCGAATCAACCCTCTATTTATGTTGCTGTTTTGGTTTGAACGGTTTCCTGTTTGGTGAGCGAGACTCCTTCTAAACAGAGTTAAATGAAACAATTTGTCTTTTTTTGCTGAAAGGAAATAGCCTAGTCAGTGAGAGTTTATTTTTTATCATACCAATTTAAATGGACTTCAACACTGATCCAGAAGTCCAGATTTAAAGCCAGCATGGTGCAGTGCTTGATCCTATGAACTCACCCTCCAGATAGAACGCCTTGCACCCGTCGTCCCGCAGCTTCTGCAGCAGCAGCCCCAGCACGGAGCTGCCCAGCCCGCCGCAGCCTCCTCCTCCCCCGGTGGTGGTGTTGGTGTCCTGCATGGGTCGCTCCGGAGGGGTCGCCTCGTCGTACAGCACCACCACGTCCGTCTTACAGCGCTTGACGAACTTCTCCTTGTCCTCGTTGTTGGGGATGATGGAGCGGATGGGGAGGTTGCCCTTCTTCAGCCGACGGAGCATGAGGCCCGGGATGGCCAGGTTTATGGCCGACTCGATGTGCGACGACTCGTAGAGCTCGTGCGGTCTGCAGTCCAGCAGCAGCAGCGCCCTGGCCCCCGCTCCGGTCTCCAGCTCCTCCTGTAGCCACTCCACGCTCTTCTTACTAGACATCATACTAGTCACGATCACAGAGCCTCGCCACGTCAAATGGTTAATTTTCATCAGGGAAACGTTAATCCGCCCGTCCGCTGTCTGAGTGTCATGAAAAAAGCAAACGCAGAAAATAGGAAATAAAATGTTAAAAAAAAAAAAAATCACGGCGTCAAACTCTTCCCTTTCCCGCGGCCGCCACCTCCACCGCCGCCGCTGCTGCTGCTGCTGCTGCGTACACACACGCACACGGCTTCCACACACGCACCCACATCCAACACGCGCGCACCGGCGATGCCCCTCGGAAACTTGAACATGCAGAGGTTCCTTTCCCTCTCTAACAGTTCGATAGAAGAAGTACTGAAGGATTCATTCCAGTCCATCGACGTCCATTTGGGGGGAAAAGAACAGCTCCAAGTTTGATGCGTTCACTATACGCAGTCAGAACGACACAAAAATTAAATAAAAAATGGTTCCAAAGATTCCTCGTTAAAGTCTTCGGAGGAGGTGTGTTTCGGATGAGTTGCTGCCGCTGTCGCCAAAGCGCATGATTACTGGTTAGTGTTTGACACTCGCCTCTGGTTTGTCATTTCCACTGGATGCATTAAAGAGGGCTCTGCTGCTGCGGGGCTTGTCACCGAGTGGAGGGAGGAGCGCAGAGATTTAAAGGTGCAGAGCTGCGAGAGATTCACAGGAGCTCTGACTGGCTGACTGGAGTGTTTGCATGACATTCATAAGTCTGTTCACTACAGTGGAGGCTAAACTTTGAATGGCACACTCTGGACTCAGATGGTGTATGTGCAAATCTCACAGCTCTCTACCCATGTTTTTTTCTTTTTTAATAGTTTGTCGCTCTGAAAAAAAGCCACTGTGTCGCATTGTGTATTCAGTTTAATTAAAATATTTTTTAAATATATTTTAAATTTTTTAATTTCTTTTCAAATTTGTTTTGTCGTTGTTTTATTTGTTAACCTTTATCTGTTGATAATTATTTATTATTTATTTATTTTTTGTCAATAATTAACCTTTATTTGTTTTTTGTATGGTTGAAAATTAATTTCTGCCGCCATGAAAATTATGAATTGTGTTCCTGGATCCCGAAAAAAAAATTCTATGTACCAAAAACCAAAATTTAACAAAAAAACATGAAATATTTAAAAATGTACATTTTAAAAAAAAAGGTTAATTGGTGTTCACTGGAAATATCCATGTCAAATAAAAAAGTGGGCAAAAAGTTTTTATAGGAAGCACCTTGTTCAAGAAAGATTAAAGTAATAATTGAAGGCTTAGATGCTTCTTTGCCAAAAAAATAAAAAATATTAATGTGACATACAGATAGGAAACATATTTCTTCCGTAGACAGCATTCAACTCTCTGTGGACACTTCATGTTGATTTGTGCACATCCGAATGATCCCTCCTCTGCAGCTGCAACTGGCAAACAAATCATGTCTTTTCCATGTCTGACTGATTCGCCGGAAAAATGTAAGATGAAAAAATATCATCCAGTCCAGGGTCGGTTAGGCTGTATACAGCTGTTTATGGCTAAATATTGATATTGTTGGAACATTTTTGAAAAGAAAAACAATACACATCATAAGAACCCGGAGCCAGGCCAAGATACAGTTTTTACATTGCTTGTGTTGTCCCATTAATAGAACAGCACCCAAAGATACTCTGTCTATAATGAAATTAAACAGTGAAACACCAGTGAATATTTGGCATTTTCATCTTGATAAATCACTTTAAAATGTTGCTGGATTAGCAAAACAGCAGGTAATTAATCACATATACAGTATGTAAATTGTCTAAATATTGTGTTGCTGGGGTAATTGTGCCTACCTTTCATTCAGTGCAACAAATACTTTTCCCTCACTTCTAATATGTTTATTCTTTTTCATTATCTGCATATTAATGTGCCTGTTTTGATGCTGAATGCTTTTACTTCCCATATAAAATCCTTTGTAATTGTACTCAGAATCAGAAATACTTAATTGATCTCCGAGGGGAAATTCGTTTTGTTGCAGTTGCTCCAATTAAGAAATAGAAACACACATAGCGAGAAATAAGTGTAAGAAATATGTGCTTAAGGCCACAAGGTTCAACCAACGATGAAGCTATCAATAAGAAGTAAATTAGTTAGTCAGTAAGAACATTATTCTACAATATGTACACGTTTCAGTACTGGAAATAACCTGAATATGAGATATGTTATATTATGTACATATATTGACATCAGAAAGTGTTATATCATCATATCGTGTATTATTGATATTAATGAGGATGATGTCATGTGGCTCTGTGGTGCCATGTGTACCTGCTATACATTGTATAAACCATGGTTGGGTCATCACTACGTTTCAACATGAATGACCTAATGCAGCATCAGCAGGTTGTGACAGAGGCAGAGAGGGAAAAGAGGAGTGTTTGATTTCCTCACAGCTGCAGGAGAGGAGGAGAGGGGGATGCACCAGCTGCAGACAATGGCTCTTTATCCCCCCCACTGACTTACACACAAACACACACACTTGTGCACAAACAAGTACACAAACAGACACACAACACGCACACAAACTTCAGGGCTCTTGTGTTGCCACTCCCCTCATGGACAACAACAGACTCTCTGACAGTGTGTAGCCACTGTGAGTGTGTGTGTGTGTGCGCTTGCGTGTTTGTCTACAAACTGCTCTCCTGTAGTAAACAAAACTTCATCACACATACTATAGTCAGTGGTATTAGCAGTAGCATCATTATGCTAGCTCATCTGGGTTTGTGTCATTTCATGATGTATTCTGATTGGTCGATTTGTGGAATTTTGGTCCAAATCATAGATTGTCGACTGTCATCTCCAACAGCCCAAACCCACACAGCGTGAAAGGGCCCCTAAAGGAGAACCAATTCAACAAATCAAAATCTGTTTTTGGGAGACTATGTGAACCTAATGTCACTTGACTTTACATTGGCCCGTAGACTTTTCCTAGGTCATCATGGTCATGCACACAAAAAGCCACAGACTAAATAATAATAATTAAGTAATTTCAGTTCGAGGCTTACTTACGTATTTATATTCATGGTCAATGGGGAAAATGCTTTTTGAGCTAAAAGGGATTGTTGTTTTTGTTGCATTGCCACGGTTGGCAACATGTACAAATTGGCAACATCTTATCCAGCTCTCTTAATACATCCATGGGCTTGAGACATTGCATTTTTGGCAATATCGGTGCAAGGTTTTTTTTCTGAGAATGAAGAAGATTGTGTGCGCGTGTGTGTGTGTGTGTGTGTGTGTGTGTGTGTGTGTGATAAAAAAGATGGTATCTTGATAAATGGCTCTGCTGCTCTAGTTCTCATATTGACTCGATATTCACTAAATACTAAAGGGCGAATTTAGTAGAGTTTTTCATTGTGGGTTTACCATCTTAAAGGTGCTACGAGGAACTTTGAAATATTATTATACAATAATAATATATATATAATTACAAACAAGACATCAGTGCAAAGAAGGCTATTTTTATATAGCAGGGGAGAGTGGCCTAAGTTGTGCCGGTGGGCAAGTTGTGCCACCCCTTGTTTCTAGAAAACCATAGAAGAAATTGGAAATGTAACCACATATTTAAGAAGACCCATCCATTAAACTCATCCTGTAAAGAAGGGAGAAACATGGAATAAGATATAAGCACATTTAAGCTAAAAAACAGTTTTTTGCCTTTCAAAGAAAAATTTCCATGATCAAGGTTTTTTGATTACTGTGTCTGAACAATTATAGACACGTTTGAAAACATTTGACACATGTTTTAGTGCTTTAGTATGCTACATTTTGTGTCTTTATAGTTAGCACGATGTCAGCCCTAAACTGCTGCATCATGCTTATTATCCAAAATTCTGGGGATGGGGTGATTTGTGCCAGAGGGCCTTGGTGAGTTATAAGTAAGTAAGTAAGTAAGTAAGTAAGTAAGTAAGTAAGTAAGTAAGTAAGTAAGTAAGATTTATTTATAAAAGCACATTTATAACAGTTTGCACTGTCCAAAGTGCTTTACATAGTGTATCCAGTATGTACAAAATTAAGGTGAAATAACAATAACCAAAATAAAAGACACAAAGCCCAGACATCCACATATGAACAAAGATAGTAGTGCAGAGGTAAGATAGTTAATGGGGAGTAAAAACCAGGGTGTACAGATGGGTTTTGAGCCATGATTTAAAGGCAGAAATGGAGAGGGAATTGCATATACCAGGTGGCAGTTGGTTCTACAAGGATCGGAGCAGCTAGTGCGAAGTACATTTCTGAGAGTTGTGCCATTGGCATGGCTGTATACGCTGGTCACCAAAAGAAAGTGATTGTCTACAGTAGCTCAGAAGAGACTGACATCTCAATTCCACTTAACGACACCACTGAGGAGAGTTCAGATGGCCAGAAAGATGATAATGGTGACTTTGTCATTGTGAGCTTTGCAGGCAAAACCACCTAGATCTGCTAGGCCTTGTTTAAGAAAATTTACCTTCAATCTTTGTAAAATATTTACTTTAAATAAACCTTAAATAAGTGATTGTCTAATGGATTTGTATTGCATTACAGTTTATGAGATATATATCAATGGCACAATTTACCCCATGGTATTTTCTCCAATGGCACAACTTACACCACACCGGGGGCAAGTTGTGCCACAAGACAACTTTTTTTCCGAAAGCTATATTTCCAGATCCAAAGTTTTTATTGCCAGGGATGCACAACACCCTGAAATATATGTATATATTTGAGTTGGAGACTTTACTGTCAAGGCCTCACTTTAAAGTCACGTTGAGTAAAAAGTGGCACAACTTAGGCCACTCTCCCCTATTTTTTTAATGCTGTTGTCATGGTTACGCTCACCCTGGTGTAGTAAACACACTACCACTTTTGTCCAAAGGGGGTGCAAGAATGAACACAGACTGAAAGTTCCTTGGAGCACCTTTAAAATCTCAGCTGATCTGCTTTTTTTCATGACCCATGTTTGGGTGTGGTTGGAGCAGATTTGTTTGACTTGAGCAAACAACGCTGTCATCCAATTTGAATTTAAATATTATTACATGACATGGCATTTTCCCCCCCAACCAATTACCGCCCACTTCAAACTAGTTGCCTAGAGAGTGCACACACACACAATCATAGAGACAGAAAGTTCCCTTTAAAGTTGACCAAAACTGTTCCAACTCCAGCCCAAAGAAAGTTGGTTGGGTCATTTGCTCAAAGCTGATTGTGAAAATACATTTTTTGGTTCTTTAACATGTATTTTTCAAACATGTACCAAACAGGATGAGTTACATCATGAAAGCAGAAGGGAATATAGCCCATGTAAAGATGAAGACATATTCACCGGAAGCCAGCAGCTTTCTTCAGTAGCTTTAACCACCATAGTGAAACTACTTGCTCATACATTAATCATCGCTGTTTGTAAAACTCAGGGACTTTCAGATCATCTATGTATTTCCTGTTTCACAATAGCAATCTGTGTCAACACCATAAACACCAAGTCTTATGCAATTGCCCTCCGCCACACACCACTGCTCTTAAGGGTTTTAATGAGTTATTTAGTTCTCATATTGAAATGGAATAGGAAAAACGGAGACACACACCCACACACACACCCACACACACACACACACACACACACACATGACCACAGGCTACAGTGTACCTGTCCAAATGGAAAAGAGCAATGTATGGAATATTAATTTATCCGCTGTTGACACAGACATTCATCCTTCATCGATGGAATGAAAAACTACCGCTGGCAGATGGAAGAGCCTTTTGTTCCATCTTAAAGCTATACTCCAGAGCGGTAACGTCATTTTCTGAAGCATGGCGTTGAGATGAGTGCACAGTGCTGTAGTCCTATTTGAAAATCATAGGTTGAACTCATGGCTCCCGTGCCTCTATGAAGTGTTTGTTATATCCTATAGTGCAAATATGTTTACTGTCCAACCATTCTATCTGTGTCCTAATTGTGCGACAATTATCAACTATGAAAAAATTATTGTCCATGGCAAGTAGCCTTTGCTTTTTGTTATCAAACCCACAATGAATGACATCACATTTTATAGGTTTGAATATTTGTTAGTATAGGGCAACCCCAGTTCAAGGCCAAGTCCCAACCACAGCAGCCCAGGTTCAAATCCTGTCTTCCCCCTCTCCTCCCTGCTTCCTGTCAATCTACACTGTCCTGTACAATAAAGTACAATAATATAATAAAAATCTTCAAAAAAATTTAGAACGAACACTCAAAGCTGCCGCCAATATTAAACAATCAACCCAAAGCGTACACATTTTTTAAATGAATGAGACTTGGTGTGAATGGGAGATTAATCTGATTAACTCTGTGAACTCGTCAGCGCTTTGGTTACACAGCGTTAAACGGATCATTTCTGAAGCAGAAAGTCTGCCCATACATATAGTATCCCTGGAAAATCACCCTGGATTGGATCCAGTAGTCAGAAAAAGTCTCCCATTCATTGTCAGTGGAACAGCTCCAAACGTTTTTTTTCTTCATATATTGAGATACTAAATGTTCTTGTTTAAAGCTTATGCAGATATTTGAACACAATGTTCACATGACTGAAGTGTACCTGTTCATTTGTAGCTCAAACTCATCCGGATTTGGTACGTGGTCGTGATGAAACAATATTTTGAGTAAAATAACTTTTATATCTTGCCCCTTTTTTGTAATCATTATCATATGATTACTGGTGTGAATGCTGAAAGCATTCACAGCTTTAACATCCTACAGCCTTCAAATTATTTCTTTATTACTATTATTCCGCCGTTTCCTACGCGTTCCATATCTTCAACATACTTCAACCTTCAAACCTGATTCAAATAAATTCAAAGTAAATCAACCATTCATGAAACAAATTATGAATGCTCCTACTCGTTCATACTTCATCATAGAAACTCCATTCAAAGTTTTTCATGTTCGTCTTGCACAGGAGCACATTTCCATAATTCACAATTTTGTCATAAAATGCACAACTCCAGAGATAATTAAAGGTTTATTACACCAAAAATCCTCATCCAGAGTGAATGAGGAAATCAGCCATGACGCAGAGCATTTTGCACTGATTTCAAGCAATTCCAGCTCACTGATAATTCATCCTACAAAGTTCATTTCTTCGACCAAATATTCAGCTATCTTTCGTCTTTCATTGTTAAAATTCAACCTTTAAAAAAAAAAGCATAGTTTTCAAATTAATCAGCCATGTTTGACGCATGTAACATCAATTTGAGTGATTTCTAGAGTGTGCACATCAACTGCCAGAGTGGAGAAGAGGGAATAAAAAAAGAACACCAGACATTTTTAAGATTGCTTCAACTCACAAAAATCTCGTGGATGATTTTGGTCTCTAACTGTAGATATTATTGTTGCGGTCGCAGAAATGTTTCTTTGGAGCCAAATGGACATACATATTGGGAGCTGTGAGCTTCTAAGGGGAAAAAAAGTCTAACCGAACGATGCCTCCTCCCTCATTGACACTAATATTAAAATAGACTCTGCTTTCAACGAGGAGATTCAAAGTGTACACCATTTGCTTCTTGCTCTGAATTCCAAAGTTTTCAAATTACAAACACAAATTTGACACTGAATATTAATTGGAATCTTCTGGTTCTCACGGTATGATAATTTTTTCTGTCAGACAAACGGTTTGCGAGATAAAAGCAGCAGTTTGGGCTTATGCGTTCATTTGAAATCGCCTGTGTGTGAGATCCTCTTTGGGAGAGAAGTGATTGTACGTGTGTACAGTACCAGCTGTTTACAATTGACACTGATTAGCTGTCAGTCACTATGGAGACCTCTGCACCTGTCTGTGACATCATAGGATAATGTAGGTCACAGAATGGGAGAAGAGTCCAATCTCTTATGATACATCCAGAATACAAGTGAAATTTGCCTAACTCCAGAGTTTGAGAATGCTTTTCATCTAATAACTTTCTAAATGTTCAACTTTTTCAGGAGTTTGAAATTACCTCCTCTGGAATGTGCTCTAGGACCCCGAAAATATGAAAATATGTATATTTATTTGAAATTTTGTGGTCCCAAAATGACTCCACAGCCCCATTCTAAGCGGATGGAGAAAATTCAAATTGCGTTAACTCAGTAATTTTTCATCCGATAAACTTCATTCCACCTTTTACATGTTCAGCTCCTTCAGGACATTACATGGTAGTATCCTGATTGAGCTGAACACAGGGTTGGGGGTTTGAATCCCCGTTCCAACACAACATTTTAGACTTCACCGGATTTTCTTAAAAATTTGCACAGATGTTGAGTATGACTCAGAGATGACATCACAAGAGTTTAGAGGTCAAAGGTCAAATTTCAAGGTCACTGTGACATTGCCTTTTGTGACTGCATTATCTCATGAACGCTTCCACGGTTTTTCTTCAAATGTTGCACAAATGTTGATTCTGACTCAAAGATGAACTGATTACATTTTGGAGGTCATAGTTCGTTCAAGGTCATAATTCATTCCTCAATTCAGCTAGAAAGTCCTTTCAAACTTCCAAATATTCCACATTTTTCAAACATTCTATTATTCAACCATTCTGTTGATTCAGATATATTCATCCTTTGTTCTTCATCAACATTCAGCAGTGAAGCATCAGCTTCTTCAGCATCAGCTTCAGCCGCGTCAGCATTCACACCGCAATTTTTTCAAGGAATTGCATTTCTAGTTTAAAATGTTCTCCCTTTCCATCTTAATAATAAATAGCAACTTGGCACACATCTCTTGCTTTTTGTTTTAGTCTGAGGGCCCTTTAATAAGGCAGACTGTGGTCTAAACCCACTCACCTCACTGATGGAGCAAGGTGGCCACCCCTCTCCCACGCTAATGCTGGCATTTCCTCTGCTATTTCCTTTGCCCCCAAACATGCAGAAAACACATAACACATAAAAAAACCAGGCCTGGAAAACATATCAAAGGCATTTTGTCTGTCTGTCTGTCTTTCTGTGTGTCTTGCTCCGTGATTTATACATTAAGGTTTTCCAGAAACGATAACTTACATTGACTGAAAAAAGTTACTGACTTTTCAAGCTGTAAATACTTCAAATTGAAAAATGACTGAGGCGCTATGTGTTGCATTGCAGTATACAGTAGTGTAAATACTACACTGGATTTCATTACATTAGGTTACACAGTTTAACAAAACTCTTAACCTTTTAACTATCATTGTATGGTCGTATTTCCTTAAAAGCATTTTCTAAGATCTTATGATGTGCAATGTTAAAGCAACCGGTCTTTAGTCATTACGGGCAGATGGAGACAACTTCTGTGCTACCAGAAGAAGGCAGGATAATAGCTTCAATAGCACTGTTATTGCTATCTTCACCGACAACCCAGTATCCCTATTGAAAAACTGCTGTTTCAAAGAGAGGGGTTTACAAAATATTTCTTTAGTCATTCCTCCCGCCTGCACTCAATTTAGTAGCAATGTTTTTAGTCCAATCCAGTAAGTGCGACATTCTTAAGGTCTCGTTATAAACCAAACCAATGTATTTGTACAAAATATACTGAAACAGTTAACATCAGGGCCAGACAAAGTATTTCTTACAAATTCTAAGTGTCAGAAAAGTGTGTATACAGGTTAGCACCTCGTTGATTCAAACAAGTGAGTGTAGTGAATGAAAAGTCAACCAACGTCAATGGAGTAGGGCAGACACACCGTCGGTCAAAGAGTTATCTGTTAGGAATCCTAAAACTCTCCCAAAGTGTGTAGAGTTGACTGGATGTATTCCCATTTTGAGTGAGTATTCACTAAATCAATGAACCAACACTACAAAAGCAACATTAATTCCCTTGGACCCTTTATTTGAACTTTGAAATACATTTTTTTTAAACCATCTGTAATCGTCACCTTGACTACTGTATCTTATCAACCCACGGAGCAAACACACTGTACCTACGTAGGTGAGATTGTAAAAGCACTGAAGTGAGTCATTGTGTGCTAACTCAGTGACATTCACACACCTGTAGCCCAGATCCATTATATTACTCTTTTAACAGTTTTTTTATAACCAGGTCACAGATCCATAGTCATCAGACCAGATCTGTAGATCTCCTTCACAGTCAATTTTACAGAACAAATCTTGGACAGTTTTCAATTAGGGATAGAGGCCCAGTCATTTGGAACAGCTTTCCTGTTACTCTAAGTAAACACTCTTTAGTTACTTTAAAAAAACATCTTAAAATTTACCTAATTTTAAAAGCTTATGATAATGTGTTAAACTGAATGTATGTTATATTGTCTTTTTGCTTGTTAGTTACATCTTTACATTGCTTTTTTACTATATTTACTTAAATGTATTTTCATTTTTGTAACATGACTTTGTAGTTGTTTTATCTCTTTCATTTTATTTTTGTTTGTCTTTTTTCTTTTACTTTATTTATTTACCTTATTGTATTTTAATGTCAGATGGACATCCTTTATAAACCCTTCGGGTTTTTTTTTGTCTCACCCGTGCATTTATGTATGTCTATGCGCATCTTCTTTTTAATCTTGTTTATCTGCACAAATAAAACTAAACTAAACTAAACTCACAATTATTATCTACATTGTTATTGGGATTATGGTAAGGTGTATGGACAGTGTCATTAAAAAACGCACCCTCTCAAACTAAGTGTTACCCAATTAAGTAACATAGGCTGTAAGAAACATAATTTCTTGCTTTAGGATACTCTTCGAAGCCACATTTCTGTTTGTGCCTCAAATGGCGGAAGTGTGTGTGTCCGAGCATGTCGACCTTTGGACGTAGGTGACTCTAAGGTGGACCGAGGTGTTTACTGAGTTATCACCGGGTTTGTTTTATGGGTTGGCCCATTGTAATGTAGGTCAAAAACTCTCATAAACTCTCAGCACACATTTGCACACCTTGACGCGTGTGTGGAGTAGATTTGTTTGTTAACTGGGGCAAGGCAAGGCAAGGCAAGTTTATTTATATAGCACAATTCAAACACAAGGCCACTCAAAGTGCTTTACAGGGGCAAGATTAAAATACATAAAACACAGCGTTCTCGCGGGTCACTCACAGCCGAAATTGGAGCATTTAGGATGCACTACGGACACTGTAGTTTCATGTAAGGCCCTTTTCTCAGAGCTGATGTTGCACTAACTATATTATAAGCATAGCAATCGTTGCCGTGCAGCAGATGTGAACAGAGCTACTATACTACCTCTGAAATGAGTCCTGACATAGACTGATGACAAGAGAGGGAGCAGAAATTGCTGCTGCTCCTTTTTTTCAGATGGCAATAACAGGCTAGTTGGTCAACAAGATTAAAACAATGTTTTATCTAGACTATACAGGTCTTAGAACAGAAGAAAATGATAAAAAAAATACTTGAAACATAGCTGGCTTGTCCATTGGCTCCCATTGTGTTTGAATGGAAAAGCTGGTTTTGGAGCTGAGGCCTAAAGCGTGGGTTGAGTGAACTGAGCGCCAAACCTCAGCCACTGCCGACAAGCATGGTTCAGTCTAGGTGATGATGGGAGAGAAAGGAGGGAACAGGGGGAGGAGGAGGAGGAGGAGGAGGAGAGAAGCAGGAAATGAGCAATTGGGGAGTTTTGCCAAATCCAGCGATTGGTCAGAGAAGACATCGCGGGGCTGAGGCTCTGACACTCTCAAAAAAAGCTGTATCTTCAGTTGTAAAAGTAAAGTGAAAGTTTTTCAGTTAAATGTGCTCTGAGGAACTTTCAGTTTGTGTTTATTCTTGCAGCGTGAGCGTACCGCTGATAAAGGCATTAAGAAAAACTATATAAAAATATCCCCCATGGAAAACATACAGATTTTTTAAAGGCGTTAAAGGTTCAATATGTCACCATGGGTGTGTAAGAGAAGTGAAAATGTTGTAAGTTATATTCTCGTATCTGAATCAACAAGTTTTACTCACAGGAAAATTGGATCGCTGGAAGACTGTTCGAAGTTTGAAAGCTTCCTGAAAAGTTACAGTTTCACTGTTGTTGTTTACAGCAGCAGGGCCCACAGTTTGGTTTACAAACATATTCTAGTCCTACGATTGGTTCCAGGCGCCTCATAGTAACCTCCGCTACTTTACACTGCAGTAATTTTACAGACTCCAGGCTGACTTTATAGAGAAGGACTTTGAGCATTGTTGTAAACACTGCTCCAAAAGTGGGACAAAATAAGGTGTCATGCAAATTAGCAGTAGTCTAGTCACCTGCATACAGCATGATGTCATGCTTTTATTTACATGACTCCTTCAATAGAATGAAAGATACATTCAGAGCCATTTTGTGATTTACTTTGGGAACAGTTCAAGTATTTTTCAACAGAGAGTAATAACATTATTTTGTCTACCCGTGCATTTGGCGCTGTCTGTATTTATGAACGTCTCGTCGGGGTTGTAAAAACTTATAGTGCACCTGCTCTGCTGTGAGTCACCGCACTGGAAACTCTTGTACATGGTTATATGTTTTTTCTACTGTGGTTCCTCGAAAAAACTGGTCAAAGAACCGACGGGCCTCTCATTGCTTTCCTAGAACTACAAAATGTCCAGTTTCCCCTCAGCTCAACGAGGGGTGACCACCACCGCAATGTTACAACCACCGTTTCATTGCAAAATTACAACACACAACTATAGTACAACTCGCAGAGCCAAGAATACACACCGGGAATAGATGTTTTGGAAAAAATGGTCGGTGTTTCAATCCAGTGATGAAGCTACAGTATATGTTGCCTCCACCTGCTGCATCAAGGCAGAGCAGGCTGGCCAATCAGAGCGGCCGTGTATCAATCTCACTAATCAGTTGGAATATGACACAACCTCTCAGGAAACAAAAAGCCAAGAGGAGTAAGGGTGTACAAAAACCTGACACACTGAACTAGTAAAAATCTTAAACACACACCGACACATACGCGCACACACACACACACACACACACACACACAGTCAGGCAGTGGCAGCAACCACAGCACACCAGGAAAAACACATCCAGATGTTCTCCTCATAGGATTACCAACCCCCTCCCACACACACACACACAGAAGGACATACACACACGCACACACACACACACACACACACACACACACACACACACACACACACACACACACACACACACACACACACACACACACACACACACACACACACACACACACACACACACACACACACACACACACACACACACACACACACACACACACACACACACACACACACACACACACACACACACACGTGGGCCACACATGGGTTGCATATTACAGAGGCTTGCTCTCCAAACTTTTTGCTCTTTTTTGTCTCTCGTCACACACACACACACATACACACACACACACACTCGTATAGCTATACGTGTGAGGACTCTCTTTGACATAAAGCATTCCGTATAGTTATTAACCCGGACATTTATTATCACAACCAAATCCCACACGCCTACAGTGGAGGGGTAAGCTTTGTTGGAGGGTGTTGTTTCAGGTAACAGTGACTTGAAATGCAATCTAGGAAGTCCAGTTTGGACATATCCATCAGTTTGAAAACGAAGATGCCAAAACACTGCCGGAGATTCATACTAAAGAATTGTAAAACGTATCACAGAACAGCAATCGTTTTTTTACTAATCTCTACAATCACACCAATGCTCACGTAAAAGCTAGAAATACAGCTTTCACGTTGATAAGCTATCATATCAAATATTACCATCTCATCCTCTCAAGAGTCCAAGGTAACAGTTTCTAGTTGAAACAATTACTTTTTTTAACGGTCAAGTCAATCAACTATTTGATAAATTGCAGAATAGTTTGAGCCTCTACAATGAATGTAAACCTAATACTGACTTCAACCATTAGAACAAGCAGAAACAAACCACCCTTTTGACTCTAACGTGAAGACCGGCCAGAAATGTCCTCACTCAAGGTTAAAAACTAAACCTGGTCCCCACAAAGAGCACACGCAGACGCACACACACACACACACACAGTCAAGACTTGCAGTTATTGAACCCACTCTTTCAGCCCCTCCCCTCTCCTCAACTAGAGCTCCTGGCAGGCCGTCTGGTTGAGGCCCACAGTAAAGGGAATCGTTTTCTCTGGCACGAGTGCTTGTGTGTGTGTGTGTGTGTGTGTGTATGCGTCTGAGTGTGTGTGTTAGTGTGAGTGTGTATGTGTCTGAGTGTGTGTGTTAGTGTGTATGCATCTGAGTGTGTGTGTGTGTGTGTGTGTGTGTTAATGTGTGTATGCATCTGAGTGTGTGTGTGTGTGTGTGTTAGTGTGTGTATGCATCTGAGAGTGTGTGTGTGTGTGTGTGTGTGTGTGTGTGTGTGTGTGTGTGTGTGTGTGTGTGTGTGTGTCCTCGGGCCTCAGACAGGAAGGAAGAGAGTGGGCCCGGCAGCACAGCTCCAGAATTCCGGTTTTGTTTTTCTTCTTTTTCCATCAGTGCGGAGCGGGTCTTAAAGAAACAGTCATTAATATTTTTTCCCCCTTCTTAATGACGCCACACTGTTTTCTCAGAGACCTTACACAATACCACTCAGTTTCAATCACTGCTTAAGCACGTTAAAACATATTATAAGTATATATTAGTGTGTCGGAAAAAAAGTCGACACACTAGTCTTAAGTCTAAATTAGTACATAGTTCTTTTAAGGCTCCTTGAGACAGCACAGTGTGCATCCAGGCATAGCATTAGCTTTAGGCTCGTTTTTATTGAAGCTTCTAAAAATAAAAGTACTGATCCAGTGTCAATGGTCAGGTTACGTGAATCACTCTGGGGGTGAAACATGATGATTTTGGACAGGCTTATTGAGCTGCCACCTTCATGCTTTTGTCATAAATTATCCCTAAAAATCTGGCAAGGAAAGGGTTGAAAATGTATTTCTTTACGCAGGCTCACGATCTTAACATCTCTGCTGAGGACAATAAAGACAGAGTAAGTCATGTTTTCTCGGGTTACAGACGGGGGATTCATGGACCAATCAGAAGAGACGTACTCTCTTAAAAGTAGCCGATGACATCACCGACTTGGCAGCGATTATGAAAACAAACTCTCTCTTTCACCCGAAATACAAACGGAGCTCTGTGTGTTGTGAAACAGCAAACCGGAATCGTTTAACAACCACTTTACAAATGACAGATAAGAAGGAAAAACATTTATTATTAGGAAGGTAGGTAATAAGTTATTTTCAGTAAAAAGAGTCAGTATAAAATCAACTTCAGTAATTACAACCAGTTGTTCAGCGCTCACAGTAGAACATACAACTTGAAAATCAACACAAATAGCACCATCATCCGAACTTCCGTTTTTTTACATTCTCTTTCATTGACATCAATCCAATGTGAAGACTGAAACCAACTATATGTTTGTCTGTCTCTCAATTCTTTCTGACTCATATGCCCTGGCTGTGGCTGCAATTGTAATTTTTTTTAAAGGGTTCCATATTCACATGAATTAATTAATCAATTAATTAAAGGTTAGGTTAGCCTTATAGATTCCCCAATGTAAAACAGCAGGGCAATGTGTTATTTAGCAAACATCAAACCGAAGAAAATAATGCTAATATTTGGAGAATATTTCCAGGTTGAGATTAATACTCATGAGTATTTACCTCTCCCTATACTGGCTGCGATATCGGCCAATACACAGTACAATATCAAAATGTAAGGTAACATTTGGCCAAAAGGCACAGAAAAAACAAACTACTTCCTATATCTCTAAACTATTTATAATTGTAATGGTTGGTCTTTGAACTTTTCACAGGAATTTGTATAAAAATATAGAATGAAGTATAAACTTATCATTAATAAACAAAGAAAACACAAATTAAATTTTTTCCCCATGTAAAACCCAATAAAGGCGGATGGTGTAAGGATAAGGTTAAAAACTAACAGCCAGTACTTTTACTAATGATGGCAGGTAAGGAGAAATATTGAAATCAACTGTCAAACTAAGGCTGATAACAAAGGTTCCTAACTTAAAGGCCTACTTCAGCAGTGGGAATATGAAGGTGTATTGAACTCTGAGATCCTATGTAGTATAAATGTGACATCACAACTGGGCAAACTGTAGGGTTAGACAGTGAGACCATCTTTCTGCCTTTTCTCAGGCCAGGATGAACCGATTTCTAAAATGTTTGCACATTTATATTACATAGGATCTCAGAGTTCAATACACCTTCATATTTCCACCGGTGAAGTAGGCCTTTAATGACTTTTTTAAGAATGCAATTGAAACCGATTGAATTGACTGTCGACATCCTGCTTGAGCCTGCAACCACCAATGGAGATAAAACATCCACACGTGCAGTGCATAGGCAAGTAAAAAAGTTTTATACATGTGTCACACAGTCCCACGAACACACAGACACACACACACACACACACACACACACACACACACAGACAGACACACACACACACACACACACACACACACACACACACACACACACACACACACACACACACACACACACACACACACACACACACACACACACACACACACACACACACACACACACACACACACACACACACACACACACACACACACACACAGAGTGACTAGCAGCGGGTCCTTTGTCAGCAGAAAAGGGACTGCGCTCTCAGCATTGTTGTAGGGGGAACAACTTCTCTCAATATTCAACTCCTTCACTCCTGATATCTCTGTGTTAAATAAGCAGGCACAGTACAGCAGTGGGAAGGTCCGGTGTGCATTTAAAAGTCCAGTCAGGGAAAACAGTCCCACTCAAAACACTTGTCTTTGCACACGTCACTGTGTTAGGGCTGGGAGTTTTTTGGTGGGATCTATCGACGACAAGGGTGTGTTGTATATATTGCACGTGATCCCATTTTCCACTTAAAGGTGGAGTCAGTGATTCTGGAGAATGAGTGTTGTCTAAATATTTTTTTTTTCATAATCAGTGAATATCTCCTCACAATCCGCTACCTGTCCCTCTACCTGTCTGTAAGCTGAACAAAGAAAAAAATCAGTGCATTCACACACAGTACGGACAGGCGTGAGGAGATATTCACAGATTTTGACAGAAAGTGATTTTTGACAACAAGCGTTCTCCAGAATGGCCGACTCCACCTTTAAAGAGTCCCAGCTCGCCCTGTGTGTGGTGGCACCGTCTCTAGGCCTCCCCTCGGCCCTGGAGGTGAAGGCCGATCTCCATCTGGTTCTCCAGACACTCCTTCAGCTTGTCCTCTGTCAGCGTCAGCCGCTGCTCCAGGATCGAAACCGTCTGGATGGAGAGACAGACAGAGAGGGGGAGAGGGGGAGAGAGAGATACAGATAGACAGACAGACAGACAGACAGACAGACAGACAGACAGACAGACAGACAGACAGACAGACAGACAGACAGACAGACAGACAGATAGACAGATAGATAGATAGATAGATAGATAGATAGATAGATAGATAGATAGAGTGTGAGAGAGAGATAGAAAGAGAGTAAGATAGATAGAAAGTGAAAGAGAGAGAGAGAAAGGACAATTTATTTTCACATGCCACAACCTGAGGGAACATACTATCTGCACATTTATAAATCACAATTTTAATGACTTTCAAGACCTTTTTAAGACCTCTAAAAGAACAAATGAATACCAATGCCACGGTTACAGAAATCAACAAACTACACTACAGCATACACCATGTAGCGTATGTGTTGGACTTGCCGGTTTATCGTTGAAGGAAAGAAAATACTGGCAAAATAAATCACTTTTTTTTTGTTTACAACTAAACTACTCATTCATTCTGCCACTGTTCAAATGTAATGCCTCCCCTCCAACAATACCAGACTATTTAACTTAACTTTTGAATATCAAAACCTAAATTTGATGACTTTTCAATGATCTGCGGACACCCTGGGGAATGATCGTCTACACCGGGCCTCACACCGTTTTATTTTCACGATTATTAGTTTAAATATAATATGTAGCCTTTCTTTAGATGGATTGAAATATCTTTATTTACTATCATATGCGGTTCAAATCATATGGATGAATGCATTCACTACAAGCAGTGATCCTAAAGTTGTTGGGGACATGGAGGCGGTCGAGAAACTTCTCTGAACGTCCGAGGATTGCAAATAAATCCTCGGAATTTGGATTTGAGGGGGAGAGAGAGAGAAAGAGAAAGGGGGGAAGGAAGGAGATGGATAAGAGAGAGAGCGAGAGCATGTTAGAGAAGGCTGCAAAGCATCAGCCTGACAGTAATGACTCTATAATGGCTGTGTTTGTGTGCGTGAAATAGGCAGTTTGTGTGTGTTGGGACAGATGTTGTGCGTGCAAAACAATCCAGCTGATTATCATACAGAGATCTGCTGCTGCTGCCTGAGTGGACAACACAACACCAGCGTTTCTGTGTCTGGCACGCACTCTCTCTTGTTCTTCCACACACACACACACACACACACACACACACACACACACACACACACACACACACACACACACACACACACACACACACACACACACACACACACACACACACACACACACACACACACACACACACACACACACACACACACACACACACACACACACACACACACACACACACACACACACACACACACACACACACACACACACACACACACACACACACACACACACACACACACACACACACACAATACAAGAACGTCGCTATCCAACACAGGACGTGTATGTGTGGGTAGTGAGATCACACTGGCCGTGTAACGTACTTTTCCTCTAAGCATCCTCCAAACACAGCCACAGTATTTGTTGGTCATTTGAGCATGTGCCATTCAAGGCAGTTTGTCCGAGGGGTCTCCCAGGTGTTATATCCAGGGGCGTGATGTCACCATTTGAATAAGCGGATAGATATAACTTTTGTAACTTAATTGGATCAAAATATATTTCTGATAAACCTGAAGAACATGGAGTAAGTTTTTTACACTGTAAAAATGTAGCAGCCGAGAAATAAAAGAAAATAAGTTGTAAAGTCATTTTGAATTCCTAGTTCCATCACGTCAGTTCAAGAAGTTACTCATCTGGTTAACTGCACTGATTTTTAGTTCAGATATTTGAATGATAATTGGGCTAATATTGCGTTTAAAAATTATTTTGGCAAGGATATAACTTTTCATATCGTCCCACACGCACACACACAAACACGTACACCAATGACTTCAACAAAGTGTGGGCGAATGTTGTTTTTCTTTGGGGGTCATCTAAATAGGTAACATCACATGCATCACGGGAGAGAAAGGGCTTGTATTTCCTCTTTCTCTCCCTCTCTCGCCGGTCTCTGTTTTCTAGATCAATACCATCCTGTTTGTCTTACCAACCTGATATGGCTATACCCAGTCCTTAGCCCAGCCAGCCAGCCAGCCAGCTATGTGTGTGTGTGTGTGTGTGTGTGTGTGTGTGTGTGTGTGTGTGTGTGTGTGTGTGTGTGTGTGTGTGTGTGTGTGTGTGTGTGTGTGTGTGTGTGTCTGTGTGTGATTCTGCACGTGTCCCCAGGCAGCTGCAACATTATACGAGCATATAGTTTTCATCTGGAGTAGAAACCGAATCTTTAAGCTCCTAAAAATAGAGTGAGCTGTTTTCCTTTTCTCTCCTAGAACACATTATACCCTCCATCGCCCCGAGCATATTACTGGCCTCCGTTACAATGTCTCATAGCTCTGGAATGACCCGCGCTACAATAGTCTGAAAGTCAAAGGGAAGGCAAACTGGTGCAGGTGTGTGTGTGTAAACTACAGGACTTAAAAAGGTGGAGATAGTGATTCTGGAGAACGCTTTGTTGACAAAATCACTTTTTCTCAAAAACAGACATTGCATATATCTCCTAAATATCCAATACCTGTACATACTGTGTGCTCTGAAAAAAAAACTGTTGTTAATACACAGCCTAGGCTGTGTAAACTGGTATGTTAACAAAGGAGGACCACCGTTTCCAGCAACATGCCAGTTTACTGAGCCTTTACTGTGTATTAACACTGGATTTTTTTTTTAAAGTATGGACAGGTAGCGGATCGTGAGGAACACATTTTAATTTTTCAATAACGTTTTTGTCAACAAGCATTTTTCAGAATTGCATGCTGACTCCACCGTTAAGGAAGGGTAGTGTTAGTGATTCCAGTGATGGCTGTTAGCATGCTATGACAAGAGTAAGCTTGAAGGGCTCATCGTATAACAACGACCCATGATGATGTAATACGCCATAATGTAATAACCGGTTGATAATGTAACAAAATGGCGAGTGCATTTGGTAATAACATCTCCCCTTATGTAAAAATATATTAGATTTTGGTTCACTTATTACATTATGAAGCGGGCAAAATATTTTTCTCCTGATGGTGTAAACATTTTATTGCATTATAGAGTGAGTCAATCATTTATGGGTTAAAGGGAAAGGGCAGAGATATAGAGGGAGGGTGTGTGTGTGTGTGTGTGTGTGTGTATCTTTACACTCTTGCATTCAAAGCAAGATGTCCCCTAATTTGCAGCTAAAAAGATGATAGAAGACAAATGGTAGTTGGGATATGCTGCAGCACGAGTATATTGTAAAAAAATAAAATAAATAAATTTCATTATCATCCCTGTGGTGCCATCCTGTTCCACATACAAAGTTACATTTACAGAAATCTCACAAAATGAATAGAACTCGAGGATTTTACTATCCTTTTCGGGAGGCCCAATTAAAATCAAGTTGTCTAAAACTTCCCAAACAATACTTTGACCATAATTATGAGACAGATAAACGATTCGGGTCCTTAGCATGTCTGTATGAGATGTTGAATGGCAGTCCCAATGGGAGCAATATCTAGAGGTTACCCTGATCTCTGCAGAGAGGAACAGAACATGAATGGACCCTGCAGTCATTACTAGTTATTCAGATTCAGAGTTACACAATTGAAAACCCTCCAAAAGAGCATATTATCGCTAAATGTATTAAAGAAGTATCCCAGCCCCTTTTGATGTGTTGTGTGTGTCTCTACAGACCTGCAGTCTTTATGGTTGTTGCTCCGAGGAACTTTCAGTTTGTGTTAATTCTTGCACCCTCTTTGGACAAAAGCGGTAGTGTTTTTACTACGCCAGCTGTTGTTCCTGGGTGAGGGTACCAGTGATACTATATAAAAATAGCATTCTTTGCACTGATGGTTGTTTGCTAATACATATAATTTATGATCATCAGAGGAAAAATTAGGTCGTTTCAGAAATATTTAAAAGTTCCTCGTTGCACCTTTAATTGAATTAAAAAGTAATTAAATCATAGACAGGAATATATACTCAGTGGAATGGACCATATTGTTCTATATTGTTGTACTACATCTATTCGGTAAAACACTCAATTTGAGGCTGAATGAAGCTGAATTGTGGCGAGCTACTCGGATAATTTGGGAGGAATTACAGAGCAGTAAAAGTGTCATTTAAAAAGGAGCGAGTGTTCATAAAAGACTTTGTGTCGCAGATTTATTTTCCCATGAGGCCCATCACAGAGGAAGAAGTTCACAAAATGTGCTCGAGTAAACTATTGTCTAATGGTCTGTTGAGGAAGAGAGTTGTGAAAATCAGCGAACACAGCAAAAATGTGGCTCTGGTAGCTTCAGTTCTAACGTTGAATAATTCATCATCTCCCCTCTCTCTGTACCATCGACTAGTGGAGTTTCAAAGAGCTGTTATAGGGGAAAAAAAATACTGCCGCGGAAAAAGATTTATGAAGGGGCAGGAATATAGCGCATAAAGAAATTGATGTTGCATTGTCAGCCTAAAATATGAGCAGCAGTGATTTCAATAGCCATATTAGCAAAACGTTGAATAGAAATTAGAAGAATAACATTTTAAAACAATATGAGTGCACTTTGGAGGTCTGTAAACTACAATAGTAATGGGGTTAAGCCCGTCTCAGGAATACTAGAATTGTACATGGTTTGTTTGTATAGTCCGTATTTTTAGGGAATTAAAAGAATGCACACTTCCAAATCTTTTAGTCTAAATTTAGATGATGAAAATCTGACTTTTTGCTCTAAGAGGGGCCTCTGCATAAAGAGCCATGTTTGTTCTTCACAAAACCACTGTTTACTGAATATTATTCATCATCACACAACTAAAGTTGTAGTAGTCTGAATGAAATGTTACGTGTGTGTGTGTGTGTGTGTGTGTGTGTGTGTGTGTGTGTGTGTGTGTGTGTGTGTGTGTGTGTGTGTGTGTGTGTGTGTGTGTGTGTTTTCAGATCACACATAACTAAAAACTCATCAACAAAAAGATATATATAATAAAAAAAAAAAATTACTCATAAAACAACTGGTCCAAATCATTTATCAAGGTTTGGGCTTGAAAGGAAGAGGTTGGCAGTGGCACCACCCCGCTGGCTGCCCTGGGCCAGTATTAAACGCTCCCACATGCAAGACTGCAGCTTGACAGGAGAAGTAAACAAGCAAGAAATAAATAATAAAAAAACCTTGAGAGAAACTTGAATACAACGTGTTTCTGCGTCTCTGCACGGCCATAAAGTATTTACACTTACTATCAGTGAGTGAGGCAAAGTGCTGCAGGAGCTCATATATGAATGATGGATTTTCCTCAGTGCACGTTTCACAACCTCCAGCTAAACCACACAACCACACACACACACACACACACACACACACACACACACACACACACACACACACACACACACACACACACACACACACACACACACACACACACACACACACACACACACACACACACACACACACACACACACACACACACACACACACACACACACACACACACACACACACACACACACACACACACTTGTGCTCTCTTGACTCCTTCCATCCCTCCGTTTGTTGCCCGTCTCTCCTCCTCACTACACTCTCAATCTCTTCAGTTTGTTCTAGCTTCTCCTAAATATTATACCTTTTACCTCAATAAGTAGCAGAACAAACGGCCAAAAAGCTGTTTATATGTGCGCCTACCATTTAGAAAGAATACCACATTTCGTCTCATTTTTTTGTGTTTGTATTTAAACGTTGCAGTGAGTGCAACATGAATTGGTGTCCACTGCACTTATTATTATTTATTAACACTGATTAATACAAGTTGATAACAGCTGCAGTTATTTCACAGTGGAAAGGTCAGTCAGCTGAAGTCGGCAAAGGTTGTAACTGAAATCGACTTTGACAGTGGAGCCTGAAATGTTTCTGTATTCTACAACAGACCTCACTCAGTTCTCTCAGTATAAATCACTGTGATACGATCTATGAAGATAAACAAATGATCAAAGCATT
Organism: Ammodytes marinus; assembly: GCF_949987685.1. Classification (NCBI taxonomy): domain Eukaryota; kingdom Metazoa; phylum Chordata; class Actinopteri; order Uranoscopiformes; family Ammodytidae; genus Ammodytes; species Ammodytes marinus. The sequence goes on along the minus strand of NC_137233.1, from coordinate 6,752,931 downwards.
AACACAGAACAGAAATTGATAAGAAGCTTTGATAAGAAGACATTTTGTGTCTTAAGGGGTTGCTGTTCTTTTCTGTTTTTGTTCAAGGACCTATTTTTAGTCCTGTGTGCCCTGGTTTGATCTGGCTTCAAACTGTGTCTGGCCCTGACCCGCCATGGGAGCACTCACACTGTGAACGGTGCTGAACTAAACATAGCCAGCATGGTTTGTGTTTGTGTGTATGTATATATGGACCCAATTAGTCAAGAAAAAAAATTATTGTCCAATATTGGATATTTAAAAAAATGTAATAGCAATGTAGCTTTTGGGAAGCAACAGTGTTTTCATAGTTGCCAATGAAATACTGAAATGTTGAGAAAAGACCTTCCACAGACAAACACAATGGTGTAGAGGCCGTACCCCAGTCTGATACAGTAGCAAAAAGCATTGTATAAGTTGTCGTGTTTTTAATATTTCTGTGTGTGTGTGTGTGTGTGTGTGTGTGTGTGTGTGTGTGTGTGTGTGTGTGTGTGTGTGTGTGTGTGTGTGTGTGCGTGTGTGCGTGTGTGTTGCTGAATCCATCTGTGGCAAGCAGGTTGAAAGTAAAATAAGCTTTTTGTTCTGAACAGTGTGGGTAGGTGGGAGACAGCCAAAGTACAATACATACTTGTTGTCATGAAACATTCACACATATCAAATATATTAAATCTAACCTGAAACCTATTTACTTAGAAAAGGCTTTTACTGATTTCACTGTATGTCACATGTTATTGTTTCCTTGATGTGAAGCACTTTGAAAACCTGCTTGTTGCTGTAAAGGGTTAGACAAATAAATGTTGCTTTATTTTTGATATTCTGCTTACCTGAGTGAGAATATCTAGTTGGCCTATGATGTGTTCCAGGGTGCTGGCCAGTGCAGGGGGCAGCCCTCCCTCTGCAGCCTGGGGCGGGTGCTGTGCTGCTGGGCCCTGGCTCTGTGTGTGGTGGTGTGTGGAGGAAGAGGAGCTGGTGGTGCTTGGCTGTCTGTGGGAGTGAGTGACTCTGCTGCTCTGATGGTGGGCTGCAGTGTGGCCGTCCTGTCCATTCAAATGTTCTGTTGATTCAGAAGCCTTAAAAGAGAGAAAGGAAGGAGGGTAAAAGGTTGTTAGTAACGTAGATGGACCTTAAGTGTGATACACATCAGCAGTGGGCAATGACTTGAGATACGACACGCATCACAATACATAGGTAACGATAATTGTGATATTCAGCTTTATATTTGGAAAGGGGTCGCTTATATGTTGTCATCCTAGCAGTTCTGCTGCTTCTTTCTAGCCTGGAAATCCAGACCCACATCTGGAATTAGCCATACTGGGACATTTACATCTTTGAAGATCATAAAACATTTAAAAAACTTTTTTTTTTTTTTCACAATATCAACTTTTGGAGCTTAAAACAAACTGTAGAAGAACTATGGAGCCAAAAGAGGGAAACTGTCGACTCTTTCTCACACACACAGAAATTCAGTCAGTCAGTCGGTCTGCATGAGTTGTGATTAATTCAGTGAGACATAAACACATGTAGGTCAGTGACCACATCTCTCCATCACCATGTCTATGGGACTAAAAACTGTGTCCACAAGTTACATCGTATTTCTGTCTGTATCTGCAGATCACAGTCTGGTTGTGAAGAATGTGTGTATGTGTGTGTGTGTCAAGCGAGGGAGACAAAAACAACTATTTTTCCATCAACACACATAAGTAAATCTATTCAGCTAAACAACATAAAAGTGTCTGCTTGAACGATAGCCAGCTCTGGAAGAAAGTCTGATATATGTTTGAATTAGTCCACAAGGCCAAAATCAATCGCATCCTGAGGAGGAATATTGATCAGCAGGTGTTTGGCTCAAAATCAAAATGTAACCTGTGACTGATCGAGCACATCTGTATGTCACTGCTGTGTTACCAAGGATACAGTACAGATCCTTATATGAGCGTGCGCTTGTGTGTGCGTTATATCCTCCAACCCTCATCGATGCCTCTTCTTTTATATTTCTGACCCTAAATCGTCTTTACTACAGTAACATTAACTGGATAATTTTGTTAACTTTTGCCCTTTCAATTACTTTTGAAACTTTTAAATGGGAACTAGGGTATATCATTATCATCATTTTAGAGAAGCTCTGCACCATTATAATATTGTGAACCTGACAGATACATAATAAAACACAGTATAAGTAGATTCCCCTGCCACTCGAAAATCTCGCTCTGATATTCTGTTGGTGATGATACAAAGATTGCAAGAGAGAGAGAGAGAGAGCGGGAGCGGGAGAGGGAGAGGGAGAGAGACAATAGAGCAGTTCTGCTGAGTCTACAAGCTTCACCAAGACTGGATTAACTCTTGTTGAGAGAACGACTTATAGCTTTGTATTAAAACAGCTGCTTAAACACACACCAAGCACTGGTCCCCAAATAAACACACACACACACACACACACACACACACACACACACACACACACACATGGATGTAGGCATATGTGTGTGCATGATAGGCACTTTGTGTCTCTCACTCACACACACATACACAAAAAGGAAGATATTAAAATATTTTCAGTTTAGTAAAAAAATATATTTTACACTTTAGAAAATAAAATCAGTTTGTTATTAACAATCAAATGTTGCCAAATCAGACTAAATCATGTTAGAAGGACTTAACTGTTCACTTTTCAGGAAGGTCATGAAAAAGCAAACTTTTGTTGACGTCATTTGCAAAAAGAGATTAATAGTGTACTATTGTGGGCTTTATTTACCCTATAAACATAGCATTCTGTGTACAATATGTGCAAAAACAATACATTCTGTATGTTCTGCAAACTCACATCCTGTACAGCCGTAGCCTTACGTGGGGCCAGGGAAAACCCTGATACGTAAAAGTGTACACACAGGCACGCACACACACGTGCACACACACAAACCACCCTCCTAATGAATCACCTGGAGTGGAAAAACCAACAGTGGAAAATTTTCTGAGGCCCAAATTAAACTCTTTAGTCTGACACAGTGGGCCATCGATACAACCTGCAAGCCGCACACAAAACCATTCATCATGCTATACTCGCACCACGAGCAGAAAAGTGAGACATGCATAACAAAAGGTGTTAGAACTCAAATTCCTCCTCAGTACCTCAGCAGCTGGTTTCTCCATCTGTTTTAGTCTTACGGCGAGACACGGCAGATTTTTGTCTATTTTGCTTCCATAACATGTCTTCTTCCTTACTAGTTTAAATACAAGGCCCGAAATGTAAATGTAGGAGTTTATTTTACCGTGTCTGTGTGCGTCTGTCGATCTACCCTATAAAATCCATCTTTAACGACAAGTATCCATTATTATTTTTTACTAGAGAAAAAAATTTGTTAGAACTGTTACCAACTCCAGTTACAACGCTCATAGTGCGCCACTATTTCAAAGTCTAAAGTTGTTAAGCATACAGTATATGATGTTAATACTTTTCAGAATGGCACTTTTGTGTTCCAGTTTTTCAATAATTTACTTCCTTCTTCTTTTAGCTGTTTTTTTTTATAACCAGGTCACAGGTCCATAGTCATCAGACCAGATCTGTAGATCTCCTTCACCGTCAATTTTACAGAACTAATCTTGGCCAGTTTTCAATTAGGCATAGAGGCCCGGTCAATTGGAACAGTTTTCCTGTCAGGGCCAGGACAACCCTTCAGGCTTATCAAAACAGGTGATGACCAAGCCAGAAGTTTGACCCGTTGTAACAGTTCTGAATTACTGATCATTCAACCACTCTTTTCTTGTGAGACGACATCATTAATTCAACTATTAAAGAGTCCTCTGTACCACACTCCCTTTCCCCCAATTTAGTAATGGGAAAGGCCCACTAGTGACACTGCTGTCCCAAAGGGAGAACCAGCCTGCTGCACAGTTTGTCAACTAATCTAAGGGGCACTTTACACGGTAAAAACGTGACAGTTTTCCCGTTTTTGGTTTAAAAAAAAAAAAAAACCCCGTTCAGACACAATTCATCTGACATCTTCACTCGTACACATGTTTTCAGAGGAAACGGGACGAAATCGCTGTAGTACGCATGCCAAGCCAATAGTCAGCAGTGACACAGCCTAGTAGATAGCTCTTCCGGTACAATTTGATGCATAAAACCTTACTGTAACCGAAAATTAATGCCACTAACGTTCATAAAGCGGTTGGTGTAAGCTTGGGGTTACAAGTATTGCAAATGACAGGCTTTCTGTCCTCTTATTTCACCGCATTGAACTCGTGAAAACAGAAGAAATGCTGATAGTGAAGGGGCTTTGTGAGCGGCTACTTTCCTGTTAAGGCCAAGACACACCAGTCCGACACGTTCCGACTACCCAAAAACTGGAGTCGCCGTTTCAGGAAGCTCCAGTCTTTCCGTCGCGGCCCAAAAACACACCGAGACGACTGCTTATTTTCCGTACGTCCCGCGCTTGTAATGTCTCCACAACAGCAGGCGGCGCTAATCTGTATTGTGGCCCGAAAAAATACGAAAGCCGGAAATGATGGGACAGCTCTCTAGAGCATAAACATAGATAGAAATACGTATTTATATTTATGGACCATAAGAGCACAATTTTTAGCAGAGAGTGTCGAGCATGGTGTCGAGCAGTCAACAAGGGTTGATGCATGTGAGTACTCGCAAAACGAAACGAACAAACACATTAAAACGATGGCTAGCTGTTGTTAGCTGTTTGTGCTACCCGCCTCACTTCCGGGCTTCACTGATTCGCTAGCCCCCCACCAATCAAATTGCTCCAAATGAAAGACGGTCGGCCGCCGATTGAACATGCTCAATCGGCGGCCGACATGCTCAAAACAAGCCCGACGACCTCTACGTCGGCCGACGTCACGGCACACACCAAACAGATTCGTCTTTTTTTTTGACGACGGCGATTATCGGGCTGGTGTGTCCTGGCCTTTAGGCGTACTTCAAACTAAAAGTCGACTCACGTTTGTCCAGTGAAATGCTATTAATGTTTAGCCAGTGAAATGCTTTTACTGTGAAGCCGTAGCCTTAATGCTCCTTTTGTTGAACAGTAACTTAACCGCTGCACGCTGAACTATGGATAGTGTTTTTTAATGTAGAGAGAGCCGTGTCCCTGGCATATAGAAGCTACACACGTTTATTTGGCAGAGCACAAATCTTTCCCCAGACAAAGTGTCCGGTGGTCTCAATAACTTACGAATCGCTTAGACTAAATTGGCGAGTGTTATATTTGAGCCCTGCACGACACTCTCCGCTGATCAAAGTGATGGTGCCGCGGAGACACCATGCATGTTATGTTGTCTTCTAACTTTATAACTTGTGTGTGGGTATTTTGACAGCAAATGTTATAGACTACGCATACGTGAAGTGGAGCCGTGACGTCAGCGTTACCAGGGGAAATGGTTTCGGTGTTTACAAGAAACCAAAACCGTTGTGTTTTCCAAAAAATCCTCCGTTGGAGGTGATCTCAAAAACATTATATTTTCGCGTATGCACCGTTTCGTGTTGTCATGTAAAGTGCCCCTAAGACTGAATGAGTAATTTGTAATGAAAGAAATACTGTGATATAATGTAGGTGGATGAACAGGTTTGACAAAGCTCCTCCTCTCAGCTGACTCACCTAACTATCCAGGAAAAAAGTTTGCCTGCCTCCCTTGCAACAGAGACACTTGGACTGAAAACCAGACGATCAAAATCACCGTCAGACCAAACTCAGAACTTCCGCTGAGTGAGATCAAACTGCTGCTTTAACCGACTGGTACTCCACACACTAAAGGTAAGTTTGACTAAAAACAGTGAAGGCAGTCAGAAGATGAGGGAGGGGAACCATGACTGACTGTACTTTTTGTCTGCTCTGTTTTCAGCTCAGAGACTCAGAGACAAAATGGCTTCCAGAACAGAGGATCTCTGCTGTCCGGTCTGTCATGATGTCTTTAGAGATCCTGTTCTTCTGTCATGTAGCCACAGCTTCTGTAGGGACTGTCTGAACCAATGGTGGAAAGACAAACCAATATGTGAGTGTCCAGTTTGTAAGAGAAGATCTTCAAAGGATCCACCTTTAAACCTGGCTTTAAGGAACCTGTGTGAGACCTACATACTGGAGAGAGATCAGAAAGCTTCAGAGGCTCTCTGCAGTCTGCACTTTGAGAAACTCAAACTCTTCTGTCTGGACCATCAGCATCCATTTTGTGTTGTGTGCAGAGATTCAGAAAAACACAGCGACCACAGATTCAGACCCATCGATGAAGCTGCAGGACAACACAAGAAGGAACTTCTGGAAACTCTGGAGCCCTTAAAGGAGAAGTTAAACGTTTTTGAACAAGTTAAAGTGAAGTCTGATCAAACAGCACAACACATAAAGGTCCACGCCCAACGCACAGAGACACAGATTAAGGAACAGTTTAAGAAGCTTCACCAGTTTCTAGAAAAGGAAGAGGAGGCCAGGATGGCTGCACTGAGGGAGGAAGAGGAGCAGAAGAGTCGGTTGATGAACGAGAAGATGGAGGCTCAGAACAGAGAGATAGCAGCTCTTTCAGACACAATCAGAGCCACAGAGGAGCAGCTGAAAGCTGAAGACATCCCATTCCTGCTAAACTACAAGGCTGCAGTGGAAAGGGTACAGCGGCACCTCCTGCTGGATGATCCAAAGCTGCTCTCAGGAGATCTGATAGACGAAGCCAAACACCTGGGCAACCTGGCCTTCAACATCTGGAACAAGATGAAGGACATGGTCTCCTACACTCCTCTTATTCTGGACCCAAAAACCCTTGGTCCATATCTCATCGTGTCTGAAGATCTGACCAGTGTGAGACGAGGAGAGAGACAGCAGCTTCCTGATAACCCAGAGAGGTTTGATTCTTACTACTCTGTCCTGAGCTCTGAGGGCTTTAACTCAGGGTCTCACAGCTGGGATGTCCAGGTTGGGGAGAATACAAGCTGGTTTCTGGGTGTGTTAGCAGAGTCCGCCCAGAGGAAGGGACTCCTACGGTCTGGATTATGGAGAGTGGGCTTTTATAAATGCAAATACTCAGCATTCTCACCATCAGCTCCATCAACTGTTCTCCAAGTGGAGAAGAAGTTCCAGAGGATCAGAGTGAATCTGGACTGGAACAGAGGAGAACTCTCGTTCTCTGATCTTGATACTAACACACACATACACACACACTTTCACTGAGAAGATGTTTCCATTTGTTTACACTGAGGATGAACTGAAGATATTACCACTGAAGGTCTGTGTGACAGTGGAACAGAGCAGTGACAGATAAGGACGACAAGATCAAAGCAACCTTTGGGTTTCTATCATTTTCTTTTGCCCTCATCCCATCCACAACTCAGAGACGTGACTGATTGTTGTTTGAACAAAGTAGGATAATGGGGCCAAATAATGCGCAAACTTTAGTTAGTTATGTTACTTTTTACTGGGTTTTATGTTTGAACAACGGCGCTGGATGCAATCGAAATATTAATAGGTAGAGTAGAATGAGTCATGCTGTTAACTCAACGTGTCCAATGTATTCAGCTGGATCATGGATAACAGACCTTTCTCAAAGAGGACATTTGTCAAACACAGGTGTAACTAATAACACTAATCATGGTTACATTTCATGCACTTGCCTCAGTGCCAGTGTTCTGCTATGCTACATGCTGGCTTACTGGCGTGCTCCACTGTAACATCACACAGAGCCATCGTTTTGTGTAATTCGTAACACCTGTGCTGAACAAGTCAAACCCCTGCGATACTCTTTCTTTCTTTCTTTTTTCTATTCTACATTCTACATCTGACCATGAAAATAATCTAGTTAGCAGGCAGTATACATACAATTGGGACATACTTTTACTTATTTATTTCATCCTAACATTGCGCCATGATCTTGCCACATGCTTTTATATCCGTCGCATCCCTGGTTGTTTTCAGACGGAGGCTCCCTTGATGTCACGTCAGTTCCATTGCCGTTAACCATAATAAATAGCAGAAAGTATAGGTATTGGGACGCAGGGTATATGTCTGCCATTAGGAAGGTCTATTTAACAGTGAGAAATTTTAACAATTTATCATTTCAACATTGGTTCACGACTCTAGGGACAGGGGAAAAAAACGACACTATAACGGTTTTAATACTGTATCAGCAAAAAATGTTCACCCTTGGGTAAACTCTTTTCGAGAAAGAAAATTAACAACAGGAACAGCTTTGAGAGCAGTTATACAAGTTGTTGTGAAGTTAAGGTATTCAAGTAGGAAATGTGTAGGTCGGAGACGGAATAAGAATGTAGTGTAGACAGTTAAATATAATGTTGCATCCACCTATGCATTAACCATAAACCACCATAAGTGACAAGATGTACCCAGGAGTACAAGCTGTTGCTATTTCAAACAAGCCTATGAGAGTTAATTGACTCTTTAAGCTTAAAGTCTGTGTTTCACTTTAAATGAATGCCCTTTTCCTTTACATTACCCAAAGCACAGATTACATAGTTGGTGATGATAGATTGTGTTGTTCTGCCACACAGAAAGCTGTGTTCTCTGCCATACATTTTTGTGTAACCAAAATGTCCCTCAGACCTAAACATCTTGCAAGAAGAGAAGGCATCATACTTGCCTTCCGAGCTTTAGTCAAAATTATAAATAAAAAGTTCAAACTATACATATCTCTTTAATTAAATAGGTATAGGGTTGAAGGATGTGTGTGTGTGTGTGTGTGTGTGTGTGTGTGTGTGTGTGCGTACGTGTGTTTGTGTTATAATAAAGCCATGACATGTTGACAAATGCTTTCACCAGCTGAGAGTTACTAGGATGAACAGGTGTCTGTTAATTGATTTTAAAATGTCCCTCCTCATTATACCCATGCATTCTCTTCTCATCTGGAGCCTAACTCTCTCACGTGCCCATCCTGTTTTCACACTCTCCTACCTTTCTCTCCTCCCTGTTCCTTGCGGATGTTCTCTCGCTCCACTAGACCATTAGGGCATTTTTTACTCCATTGCTATCTTGGCTTCAACACTCCCCTGCCACACCCCCTGCCTTTCTCTCTCTCACTCTCTATCCCCTGCTGTCAAATACATTCACCTCCCGCTGTTAGAACAATACCACCTGCCAGATCCTTTCCGTATATACACCTGGCAGCTCCTTAAAGATGTACACACATGCTACCACAAAACGCTGCATCACAAACAGATGTGAAATACTCTGAGGTTTTAAATACATCCGTGCCTGCTGGATTGTTGCCAGTAAAGTTTGGTCTGCTAGCACAGTCACAGGAGCCCATTAGCTCTTGTGAATGAATAGAATAATAGTGAAAGAGAGATACTAGTTCATACAGCTACTGCAGTCTCAGAATCCCCCCCTCCTAACTCTGCAATCCACATCCTAAAGCTGAGCCTAGTGGTGCACTGATGTGTGTGTGTGTGATGTGTGTGTGTGTGTGTGATGTGTGTGTGTGTGTGTGTGTGTGTGTGTGTGTGTGTGTGTGTGTGTGTGTGTGTGTGTGTGTGTGTGTGTGTGTTGAGCTGTGAAGGGAAGCCTGCTGCGAGTGTGCAGCTCGTCTGTCTGCACACGTGAGCGGGAGAAAGACCCAGATGTGAAGCTAGGAGAGAGGAAAGAGGGGATAGGGGGGAGGGAGGGAGAGAGGGAGGGATGGAGGGATTAGGGCGGATGTGATCAGAGAGAGCTGATCTGCCTGTCAGCAATGGTTGGCGCTCACTCACACACTCACACGACTAAGAAGAATCTATTCTCACACACAGCAAAACAGCGGCACATAAAAGATTTGCTCAGCTGTGTTGAGCGGAGGGAGACTGACAGAACCACACACACACACACACACTCAAAATCTTTAGCTGGAGAGAGACCTGGTTTTTAGAGATGGCTTACTGTGTTTAACAAGTTAGCCTGCATGTTCCTGGTATAGTGCCCATCACTGGCAAATTATCATGGAGCGTCGCATCCAAGTACATTAAAGGATCAGCATTTCAAATTAGCTGCTCATGAAATCCCCGTGGATTTGATTCGGAGAGGGCAGTGGCCATGGGTGGCCTTTGCCTCTGTACGAATAAACACGGCATTACTGTCTCATTAGTCAATGTCTTCCTAGTGAAATAAAGTGATAGCCAGAGGCGGCTGGGCTTAACGCCAGTGGCGTTTTCTCCCGGAGGCCAAGGGAAGCCAGGCTTCCCTGTTTTTTAGGCTGTAGTTGTCATCCAATAAAAACATTTTTATTAACAGTTTCGGTAATCTTTGGTGCTGTGTTGCTGTCATTTCTTCCCCATTTTTCTCCTCTCATTGAGCATTTCACAATGCGCGAAACAGCGCCCCTTTACATTTAGATTCTGAAGACGTGGCGAAACACGATACTGCACACTGTATGTCCGCGAGGAAGCCAGCCCGAGCTGGCATCCCTTAGTGAAAAAAAGAAAGAAGGATTGACCAATCAGGTGAGGCTATTGTCTTGACACTGCCCTCCTGTGATTGGTCAGGAGGGTGTCATGAGGGTGCCAAGGGAAGCCACTCGGCCCTTGGCTTCACACCAATCAAATCAAATTGAGGAGCCGTTAAAAATCAAATCTGACGGCAGGCCAATGCGTGTGGAGAGAAAGAAAGTTTATCGCACTTTCAGGGAGTAGAACTATGTCCGCACCGAGTAGCTAGCTGGTAGTGGCAATCTTCAGCTAATGGCCTTCCTCTACAAATAGTGAGTAAAATACACACCTTCTCCCGGCGCGGGTTAACTGTTCCCTTTACTGTCCGTGTAGCTATATGTTATGTTTTGTGTTATTTTATTGCTAATTGTGCCTTGATTAAGTTGCATTGGTATCCACTGAAGTTGTTCTGGGTTGTCTTAAGTAGCATTTGGCCTAGTTCTTAAACGAAAAGGATGTATAGAAAGTATGTGTGTATGTCAAGCACATAACTGATTGTGTGAGTCGTGTCTCACGTGAACGTGAAACTTAAAATAGCCTATAAAACGCCCCCTAATTATATTGTGAATGAATTTGAATCTGTATTGGGCATTAAGCGGCTAGTTGTGCATTCCGGTCGGGGTGGGGGGTGCATTTATAATACAATGTATAATTTAATAAAACGATTAGGAGGTGTGCGAGTGAGAGAGTGAGTGAGTGAGTGAGTGAGAGAGAGAGCGAACGAGCGGTGTCGGACAGATTACAGGCGTGTGCAAGTCCTGGTAAAGTGACCTAGTTCTGAAACGAAAAGGATGTATAGAAAGTATGTGTGTATGTCAAGCACATAACTGATTGTGTGAGTCGTGTCTCACGTGAACATGAAACTTAAAATAGCCTATAAAACGCCCCCTAATTATATTGTGAATGAATTCGAATCTGTATTGGGCATTAAGCGGTTAGTTGTGCATTCCGGTCGGGGTGGGGGGTGCATTTATAATACAATGTATAATTTAATAAAACGATTAGGGAGTGAGTGAGTGAGTGAGTGAGAGAGAGAGAGAGCGAACGAGCGGTGTCGGACAGATTCCAGGCGTGTGCAAGTCCTGGTAAAGTGACCAGGCGCTATAATAGCTCTTGTAGTTACATTAAATACAAGCTGCGACGTAGCCTACTCTTTTCTGTCCCCCACCTTCCAATAAACATGTAGATTAAAGGTGTTGTCTCACTTGGCTTCCTCAAAAAAAATCCCCACGCCACGCCACTGCTTAACGCTGGATGTTCCACATAGTGAGGAGGAGGGATGGATACACAGTCCAATCAACGCCTCTCTGGAACAGTTTCAACCAAAAACTGAACATTGTAACCTTGATGATGGGAGGATTTCCTGCAGGACTGTTGTATTAAACTGTGTACGTTTTTACCTGTCTGTCTGTACCTAATAAAACTGGCATCTGTGTGTTTACTAACATGTGCCACCTGTTGCCTGACTGGGTTCATGCCCTATGATGAGACAAAATATTTAAATACAAAAAAAAGGTTGTGAATGTACTGTAACCCACACAACAGGAAAATATAAATAGTTTCTGTGATAATGGAGACTTTGGTGGTGCCAGTCAGTGTGTTAGTCTCATACTTAATGTTTGTCATAAAACTTGTGAATATTATTGTATATATTCTTTTGCTATATCATTATGTTAATGTCTTTGAATTCTCTTTCCAAAAGAGAGGAAAGAATTTAGGCAAACTGGGCGACATCTTTCTCCTCTCTGCTTCTTTTCTGGCAACACGTGTGTGAGACTGGCGGCAGTTTATGAGAGATGAAAGGGCCCGCATTAATAATACATTTTGAATGGCTAAATTATACATGAAAAGGAAAATCTAGGAAGCTGGTGGTGCTTTACAGGTGCCGTTCTTACCTTTGATTTAACTGTAACAAGTGGAATCCGATGAAATTTAATTAAATAGATTTTTTTAGAATTGAGCACTTTCTTTATGCATTACATTGTAATGGGTTATTAATTTCTTTTTTTCTACATTACACATTTACAGCTCAGTGTTTTGAATCTGGTCAGCCAATAAATACTTTCCGTGCATCATCATCTTCATAACCATGGGACCAATTTTCATTTAGCTGTAGTAACTGCAATTTTTTGCAATGTCTTATCAAGATTACTTAATCATGAAATGGCCGTTTCTGGTGCATTGAACTTACAGTATACAAAATGCAACTATAGCTCTGAGTAAATATAATAAATACTACGGACTTAAAAGACAAAACAGTGGCACTTATCTAATAATTGCCCAATTGGCCATTCTGCAGATGTCAGGTACATTTTCCAAATGTTTTTCTTCAAATTTATTTGATAACGTCATTGATTCAATAAAAGCTTTTACAGAGCCAGTGCTGCTTGCTCCAGTGAATGATGTTTTTCGTAGTGTCCATCTTTCCCAAATTGCAGCAATTATGAGAATACAAACTATTGTAGGATCCAGGGTCTGAAAATAGTTGTTTTTACCATTTCAGTTGTTGATAAACAGAGGTAACATCTAAAGTGGACTTGTATATATCAAATGTTTTATATAGCAAATATCAGTTCATATTTGCTGAAAGACAAAGTAGAACAAATATAATTTCCTCTTTGTTGTTTTGACTCTTTAAGCAAAAAGAAAAAAAACGATTGAATGTCACCGTGACTCAATGTGTGTTGAGAGCCTTCAACCCTTTCAGCACAGCAGGACCTCTGAGGCTTATGTTTGACGCAGTGAATACAAAGAGCTAGATAACTACAATGTCTTCCACCATATAAACAACTCAAAAGATTAAATAAAGTGGATTTGGAACTAAATTCAGTTTTTGATCCAATACTTGTGTCGGGTCCCATCTTTACTGAGTGGACAACAACAAACACAGTGCCATTGTATTTCTGTTTTGTCTCTTCCTGTTTTGAATTTAGCACCTTACGCAACCCAAAAATGACACAATAAATATATAATGTATCAAATAAGGTCTGAATGCATGTTCAATCCCTTTAAAATAGAGATGATATGCATGTAAACAGAGGGGGCCCACCCTAGCTAGCAACATGTTTACAGAGCCTCGGCTGTGTATTAATACTTGAATTTTTTCAGCGCGTACACACACAGTAGCACAGTAGGACAAACAAATAGCAAATTGGGATGGAGAAGGAGATATTCACTGGTTGAGACAAAAAGTGATTTTGACAACAAGCGTTCCACAGAATCACTGACTGCAGCTTTAAACTGTCTTGCACTTTTCTTAATAAAGCAGATGTGAAGTATAGAGCCAAAGGTTAAGACAGCTGTATTTGAAAATGATCCCCAATGAAAGGGTTCAGTGTTTTTTTTACAAGAACAGTAGTCCTCTGAAGAAAATAATAGGTTTCATACATTGCACTAATCATCTCTCAACACGTGGTTCAACTGCTCATTTTCTAATCACCATTTGAGGCACGTCTGTAATAACAGCTGTCGGGCAGAAGAGCTATTAAAATCCATTTACAATCCGTTATCACAGCAGCAGCAGTTAGAAAGAAAGAGGGAGAAGAAGAAAGAGCCCCGAAGAATCCACGGATGACATTCAGTAAATGGGGGTTTAAACTGGACATTAAAGCGAAATAGTTACACTGTTTTTGTTCACTATATGTAGCAGCTACATATACTGTAGTTATACGAATGCTAAGAGGGATAATATAATAAGCTACATTGTAGCTTATTATATTTTTGTCTAGATTTGACATAAGAAAGCGAAAGAGAGAGAGAGGGACAGAGAGAGAGAGAGAGAGAGAGAGAGAGGACCTTGGCTGTGCCCTTGTTGATGTAAGTAACACTGTAGCATTCAAAAGGGTTGAAATTCAAACCATTCCCTGATGTTCCCCAGCCAGTGACACACAGCACTCTGTGTGTGTGTGTGTGTGTGTGTGTGTGTGTGTGTGTGTGTGTGTGTGTGTGTGTGTGTGTGTGTGTGTGTGTGTGTGTGTGTGTGTTATCTGACAAGGTCTTTTAATATTTAAACATCACTAATGAATGGCTGCACTATTCCCTCACTTTTTGTTTGTTTCTAATCACTTTTCCATCGTTTAGCTCGATTTTTTCTGTCACCTCCGTTTTTATAACACACAACTATTGTATTTGTTGAAGTCATTATCAAAGAAATGTTCAAAATAATTTTCTGGTCCAACATTCAACAGTCTGTTTTTGTAGATTTCTTTTTTGAATATCTTTTTTTAAAACTGAATATTATAAAATTTGATTTTATATACAGTATATATTATATATGTTTTGGAATATTGGTCAACAAATTTGGGCTCATGGAAATATATAATATGACAGGCTTTATTTGCTATTTTCTGACGTTCTCTAAACCTAAATTGAAACATTATTATTATATTTTTTTAATCAGACGCTGATACGTTCACGTAGTCATCAATCAAGCCTCATGAGACCAGCCTTAGATTACGACTTTCACATTGGTCGATCCATGTTGACTTTAATGCCTACCTGAACCAATCAGGGGGCTGCCTTTCACTACGGGACAAACAGTAGTCAGGACGCTGTCATTTTTTGTGACAGCGATGAGACTTGATAAAAAACAAGCGCCCCTCTTGTTCTGCGACTAAGCACATTAGATGCTGATTTTAATCACTCCACATCCAAGTTACAGCAAGGACATTTCATACAATCATACCGCATTCTGTCTCACTTCTCGCCCTGCATTTGATGTAGGAATATAGCCGTGGGTCAAACTGTAAAACTTCAAAGGAAAGATATGCAGGGAGGAAATAAGCCAGCCGCACTGGGGCATCTGTGCACGTGCACGTGTTCCTTTAAGATTATCTTTGGGCCAGTCAGCTCGGCTGACATGTATGCCAGACTTGTTTTAATTAGCCTTTAATCAGCCTTTTCAAGGGCTAATTTGAGCACATATACTGTAAGACTTATTTCTCTGATCCTTTTGACATATTTATTTTTTATTTTTCACAAGTTTTGCTTCCTATATCTATATAATATATTACTATTATTTATATATATTATATATATACTGTATATATATATTTATTTATATGAAAGTATATCATATATGAAAGAAAATTTGCTGTCCTTTCTCTGTAGTTTTACGCAGATGTTTGATCTTACCTGGTTGCCGTGCACAGGTGGATGTGATGTCAAGCGGGGGCGGGCCTTGGAGCTGCCGGTAGAAGTTTTACGCTGCGGCCTGACACCATCACCTTTTTCAGCACAGTCAAAGTTGCTCTTCCACATCATTATCTGTAACATGAATATAAGAAAATGTTGCCTGGTCAAACTCCAATGAAACACAAGTCAAGTTACGAACAATCTTGTATAATACAACTAATGAAGTGTTCTACACAAATACACTTTTTCTATCTCTTTTCATATGTTTTGAATTGTTCTTTCATTTATTTTATCACAATCAGTAATATGAGGAAGGCCTGTGATATGGACCTCTGGCTATATCAAGACACCAGCAAACCAATCAATAGGCTTATGTCTGGGTTACTATTTAAGGACCTGTCAGAAGAAGCAGTCCTCACCTGTTCATCTGAACCTCCAGAGGCAAAGCACTCTCCTGTCCTGGAGAAGGCCACACAGGTCACTGGACCCTGGGGAGAGGGAGATGGATAATGGAGGTGAGAAACATAGACTGTATATAAAAGAGGGTCAAGATTAAACAGTCAAATTATATCCCACTTTGCCCTATATGGGTGGCGGTATGGCCTAGAGGAAAAGGTAGCTGACCAATAACCATGAGGTCGCTGGTTCGATCCCCGGCACCGGACTCTACCATTGTGTCCTTGAGCAAGGCACTCAACCCCGAACTACCCCCTCCGAAGTGTGGTAATTTGAGGGGGGGGTCATGTGGAAAGACGAATTTCAAACGTGCCTCGTGTAAATTGACTAATAAAGATAACTTAACTTAACAAATAAATCCTGAAGAATCTGAAGCAGATTAAAACGACTGATGAGCTGATAGACAGATTCATTCATCAGCAATTTATCCGATAACTGCCTAATCCTTTAAATAATATTTAGGGCCCAAATGTCAAATGTTAAGCTAGGTCAAGCTACTCAGCTTTGAGCATTTACTGGTGGTCCAAATCTCGTGACAATAAACACGTCTGTTGATTTTGGACTTTAGATCAGAAGGAACAAAAGAAAATTAGAAGACATAAGAATTTATGACGAACATTTTTTTAAATCAATTTATAGACAAAACAAGTCTATTTGTAGCCCTCTATGTAGCCCTAAAAAATTAGGTAATCCCTGTGTAAATGCTAAATGGTGCTGTGTATGTGTTGCATTCAGCCCATTCAATCGTTTTCAAGCCCTACTAATATCCACTTTGAATAATATGAATGATTAAATATCTTTCTTCTGCCAAGCAATATAGCTGCAGTATAAGCGGAGGTGTTAAATCTTAAATGTATTAGTAATTAAACAATACATAATTTGTCAAAATACGGCATGTAAAAATACACACACACAAACACACTCACACATAAATATACTTGCTTTAAAGGCCATGTATAACATACAATGACAAGACAAAGCTGAAGAGCTTTAAGTGCATCTTTTTTGTCTATAGCTCTGAACATTTAGGAAAGTCTTTCATAAGCATCAGAGAGAAAATAATCATGCTCAGACCAGAGGCTGTTCTGTGTGTGTGTGTGTGTGTGTGTGTGTGTGTGTGTGTGTGTGTGTGTGTGTGTGTGTGTGTGTGTGTGTGTGTGGCAGAGTGGGTGGGCGTGTGGGCCTGCAGCAGAGCAATCAATAACAGAAAGCTGAGACGCGGGTGGTATGAGGTCACACACACAGTCAGAGCCAAAAAGCATCACCTGAGGATGTCAGGACTCTTTGGCGTGCCGTGTGTTTATGCATGTGCGTGCGTGTGTGTGTGTGTGTGTGTGTGCGTGCGAGAGAGAACAGGGAGTGCAGACAGACTGAAGCTACTAAAATTCAGAAATCTCGTTTTCTTTTTGGTAGATTTCTTTTCTTTCTCTACCACACAATGCAGAATGGGGTCAACGACTAAAGCCAGCGCCCTCTGACTGTGTTCAAAGAGAGGATGAGTGATATAACAGACAGAAGAAAGGATAAGAAATGGAGGAGGGAGAGCGCTGGAGAAAGGTTTATGGGTCTGTGTCCTCCTGTGTGTCTGGCACCCAGACGGGCTGGTGGTTTGGGTGAGGAATGGTTTCCCAGAAGCACCTGAGAGAAGCAGACAGTGTCACTATGGCAACGTGACGGCCTGACAGACAGCATGTTCTGTCTCAGCTCTGACTAATGCCTGCTGCCAGGCTGGCACTCGCCATGGCCAGACACACACACACGCTGGCTCTCTCACACACACACACACACACACACACACACACACACACACACACACACACACACACACACACACACACACACACACACACACACACACACACACACACACACACACACACACACACACACACACACACACACACACACACACACACACACACACACACACACACACACACACACACACACACACACACACACACACACACAGTCTGACAAGGCAATGAACCTTACTTGCACTTTTTATGCAATGAGAAATGAACAGTGGTTGCATAAACCAGAGAGGCCCCCCACATGGTGTGTTTCATAAACTTATGAATAACACATAACATAACACATGCTCGTTCATATTTTGAACACTCCTTATAATACTGTATACATATTGTGTACTTGTATATGTGTTTTACCACTAATGTAAATCAAATTTCCCTTAAAAGGGGAATAAAGAATTTAACTGAACCATACTGAAAACAATTGCGTCCCACTTTTTCCATGAGGTATTTTAAAGTTAAAGTGTAGTTTATGTACTAAGTTGTAGATGACTTACTGCATAACAAGTTTGGGATCACACACACTGTCAAAGTCAGTTGTGAGACAGAGAAGCAGGGATATAAATTAACATAAATTAAGACCGATTCAACCCCTCAGACCAGGTGAATAACACTTTGGTCAGATCCAACACTCCCTCAGAGCCCTCATGTGCTTTCACATACAGTCCATGCACATAGTTCTGAGCACATGCAAGCAGCAGACACATAAACACACATTAACCTACACACCCACACACACACCCAACAGATGGGGGTCTCTCCCATATCTAGAGTGATGCGACTAGAGAGACAATTAACACCCTGAGCGCTCCCAGCATCAACAGATTGGCGAAGTCACCGCGAAGCCAAGAGGAATAACAACAGAAAACTGAGACACAAGAAGAGGGCAGGAGATGACAAATGTGGAGGTGTGAGGAGAGAATGCCAATAAAGTCTTTTTTATCCTGACAAAGAGAAGGGGCTTGGCAAGCTGTTATGAGACAGAGGGATGGATAAACAGATGGACCACATGTGGTACCTGGCAAGCCACTAGAGTTCCATGACTAACCAGCAAAGCTAGTCCATGGGGCTGTTCAAACAAACAGATAGAGTCGGGGAGTCCTCGAAGCCAACTATATAGTCAAGCCCGCCAAAATATGAGTACAAGAGAGGACATTGGGGGGTAAAATGAGGATGCTGTAATGATGGGGGTAATACTAAAAACATCCCTAGTAGTGTGGTGCCTGGACACTCAGTCATTTCAAATTGATACGAAAGTTTGGTTCACTTCTAAATTGAAGGTAAGGGTCCATAGAACAATTTTGGTTCAGGTGTTTTAAGAAACCCATTTTTTTTGCCCTCCAGCCAAAATGGCCACAATCGAAATCATGAATTTTTGAAGGTCTTCAGTCAGATTAAAAAGAAAATCTGGTTTCGGTTTCTTGACACTCGAACCACAACTGTTCTATAGACCCTGACCTTCAATTTAGAAGTGAAAACCAAACTTTGGCATCGACATGAAATGAAAAAAGCAAATGTAGGGCGCACGTAGAGGAGTGGTCAATGGTTTGAGAAAAAAGACGGGACGGATACAAAGAGGAGGAGGAGGAAGAGGAGGGAGAGGAGAAGAGGATCCAGGAGAACGGAGGCAGTTTTTTGTTTCCTTCCAACAACTCTGAGATGAGTCAGCATGAGTGGGCCGCACACTCGCCTGGCAAGGACTAATATACACAATATAGAGGAAAAAAGCATCATATATACACATACACACACACACACACACACACACATTAGACAATCAAACATACACAAAGGGAATGTCAAACAAGCTCACATGTTAAACTCAGACACACACACACACACTAGAACAGAGTAGACTACGGACATGACCCATGATGATCATGAGAGGTAAGCTGCCCATTAAGGCCAGTAGGATATCTAAACAGTATTTATTCTCAATTTATTGAATATGTTAAAAATAATACAAATAAAATAAAACGAATGAGCATTAAAAAAAGGAAATAAATAAAATAAAAAACAAACAAATGGGATCATCAGGATCCTAAGAAACAAATACATAACTCAAATAATATAGTTCATGTTCAAAAGGGATTGGAAAGGGGCCCCTTAGCTCAGTTGGTAGGGCGTCCCCCCCATGGGCCTCGGCCAGCAGCGGACCCGGGTTCGATTCCAGCCCGCGGTCGTTCTCTGCATGTCACTCCCCTCTCTGCCCCATTTCAACTCTGTCTCTACACTATCAATAAAGCATAAAAATGCCACAAAAAAAAAAAAAAAAGGATTGGAAGAAATTGAAAACCTTTCTGGTTTATGTATCATGTGTGAATGATGCGAGTGTGAGTGTGTGTGTGTGTGTGTGTGTGTGTGTGTGTACCTGGTGTCCGTGCAGTGTATACAGCAGCTTGCCCTCCACAAGGTCCAGTATCTTCAGTGTGGAATCATTGGACGCAGTGACGAGGAAATTACCAGCCGGGTGGAAAGACAAGCCGTTCACCACACCACTATGGACTAGAAAACACAAACACACACACAGTATGACATGACATTGTGTGACTGTGTTTCCAGGTGAAGTGTATTCCAGAGTTAAAAATCCCATTGTTTTCCATCAGTGTTTCACCCCGACGTAGTAAAAACACTACCGCTTTTGTCCAAAGGGGGTGTAAGAATTAACACAAAATGAAAGTTCCTCGGAGCGCCTTACACAACTCTTACACAATTCAAGAGATTCTTATCGAGGTGATGCTGCCACAAAAAATGTTTTCCCCAAAATAAAAAAGGCAGATAAAAGTAAGATTAAATATTTTTGGTCAATGTTAACTCTAAGGAATTTGATACTATGTTTTAATAAATAATTGTTATCTTAATTAGATGTCAGGAAACTCTGTAAGTAATATATCTGCACCTATGGGGCTGTTAAGAGTTCAGTGTCTTGCTAAAAAGGCACTACAGCAGGCCAGATGCTTTCTAACATGGTTGCCTGGATCCCACTGAGGTGCATTTCTGCTATACATCACAATACCTCAGCCGCTGTGTATCTTAATAAAAGCCTAACATCAAGTTTACATTAAGCACATATCATTATGTCAGGCAGGTATAGAAACATATGGCAACTAATCAAAACTCCCCCCCCCCCCCAGACCTGGAATTATTCTGCCATGTGGGGATGACTGGTTTCTTGACTGAGACTAAAATAAATCAAGCAGACATTTGATGGTCGTGTGGCCCATCTGCTGGCTGCAACATGCTATGACACATAGACCATTGACACTAATACACACAGCTGTGAAAATATGCTGAAACGCTGTATCCAACTAAACTGAGAGCACATATTAAGTAGTAGTGTGGTTTTTAAGGTTCAGGTTGAATTAACCACTCATCTGCATGGTAAAATCACTGAAATAATTATTATGGGTATCTTAAAAAGGTAAAGTATATATTGATTTTGCATAAAAACTTCACAAAAAGACATAATCAACGTTATATAAAGTATATTGTCGAGTTTTGTACTAACAAAAACATCACAAATGTTTCCATAATTTTTCAAAATGTAGATCAATTATTAGTATTATCATTTTAATAAAAGTTACCCTGGAACAGTTTTGTTATTATTTGAGCGTAAGCATCCTAGCAAGGGAATATTACATATTGGGCTTTTCAACATAACCTCACCACGTTTTTACACTACACAGGAGGAGGGGAGAGGAGAGGCTTTTATCTTCATCTCCTCAGGAAAATGCAATTATCCATTATTAGATCTCACAACTCAAATCCAGTTACGCGAGCTGATTAGAGCAATCAGAGAGAACTGGCGGGCAGACAGCAGGCATCCACGGCGGCTTTATTCAATATGGTGGAAATCATGACTCTGGAGGATAAGCACTTTGATTTTAATAATGAGCTTTGAAGCTTCACTTTATCTTGAGGTTATTTCAGCCATTTGTCTTAAGACTCGACTGAACATATATACATTTTTCTCACAAACACATACAGTGGTCTTTTTTTTTTTTTACTGTTTTAGTGATCCAGCATTTTCTAAAAGCCTGGAAAATTCACCTGTGTTATAGTAAATGCAGTTCTCTCTATATGATAGTTAAAGGTGCTACAAGGAACTTTTTGATATTTCTGAGATAGTCTAATTTTTCCTCTGATGATCATCAATTACATGTCACAGCAAACAAGACCATCAGTGCAAAGAATGCTATTTGTATATAGTTTTTCCTTAATGCCTCTGTCATGGGTACGCTCACCAAGGAACTACAGCTAGCGTAGTAAAAAACACTCCCGCTTTTGTCCAAAGAGGGCACAAGAATTAACACAAATTGACTTGTTTGAGAACTTAACGCTTTCCTTTATATAGTTGTTGAGTTTTTTTTTTGTATTGCTTTACCTTGGTAGTGCTGTAGCATCTTATGGGATCTGATGTCCCACACCTTGACAGAGTTGTCAGTACAGGCCGCGGCAATACACGTTCCACTGGGATGGAAGTCCACATAGTTTGCGTAACTTGGTAGAAAAACAGTATGATAGTTAATGAAATGACATTAAGAGTTCACACTGTACCTAAAAGTACATATATCAGATTATTTTAACTAGGATATTTATTGGAAACAGCTAAAGAAAACTGTTTTACACACTTCAAAATTAAAAAATATAAAACAAAGCATTTTGCTGATGTTTTTTTTGAAGAACTTTTGTAATAAATGAGTAGGTGTTGAGTGCTTTGTAAAAGAAAGTTTTAAATAACACATTATTGTTACACTTTACCTTGTGTACTTGTAATGAAGTACACAATACAATACATGTAAATATCAATCCTTAATATGTTCAGTAATACCAGAATAAACATTGCCAAAAATAATATGGATTCACGTCAAAACATTTCTGATTTGAATTTCTTCCCATGGATTGTTTTGGTTGATTGATTGATTGATTGATTTTATTCGACCATTTCATATATAAAAACAAGAACAGCACTCAGCACTCAACAGTTACATTAAAATACATAAAAGGCCCGGGATAAAAACACAAAAAAGACCGAAGGCTTATTTCCATTGTGGTCTCAAGTGCTCACCCAGCATGTTCGTAGAAAGAATGAATACACTCTCTGCTATTCTTGTCCCACAGCTTTATAGTCTTATCATCACTGGAAGACACAATCAAACGATCGTCTGGAGAAAACCTGAAAAGACATGTGTTTGAAGTTGATCAAGTCTTCAGGGTCAAATTAACATTCATTCATTTATTCATTTTATGTAAAAAATCTAAATGCAACAAACACAAAAAATAATAATGTGTTAGTTAATTAATTGATTGTAAAAAAGAGAAAAAGAAATACTGAATGGAGTGGTATGTGTGTGAGCATCGTACTTGGCACAGCGGACCCAGTTGATGTGCTGGTTGAGAGAGAAGAGAAACTTCTGCCTGTGGACGGTCCAGACTTTGATGGTCTTGTCGTCGGAGCCTGTGACCAGAGACTGTCCGTCACTAGAGAAGTTGACGCTGCGCACGGTGGCTGTGTGAGCCCTGAAAGATGTCGACTCAGCCTTCCTGTACACACAAATACACACACACATAATAAGGTTGCGTTCCGAATCGCATACTCTTTCTTTTTTCTATTCTACATACTACATCCGACGATAAAAAGAATCTAGTTAGGATGCAGTAGGCATACTATTGGGACATACTTTACTCTCTTATTTCATCATAACATTGCGCCTTGATCTTGCCTCTTGCTTTTATATCCGTCGCATCCCCGTTTGTTTTCATATGGAGGCTTCGTCGATATGACGTCACCTCACGTGCGCACTGGATTGTGGGTCAGAATCGCCCAAATAGGATGCCGTTTTCAACACTAACGATCTTGGCCGCATGAAGTAGGACATCCGGGTACTTCTAACCATCCTAAATCTGGCCACAAGAATCGGGACATCCTAAATCTTTTTTCTACATACTATATAGTAGAAAGTATGCGATTCGGAACGCAACCAAAGTTACTGTTACTGTATTCTAATTATTTGTATAGGACTTTTTTGTATATAAAATGTCTGGGGGTGGTCACAGGGTAGGGTATTTGGCTGAAAAGATATCTTCTAGATTAGTTTAGTCTAGATTAGAGATCATCTAGATTAGTTTTTTTTACGAGACAAGAGTTCTGGTAGCTTTCTAGTGTAGTGCAATAATATTGACAGGTGACAGAGATAACAAAACGAAAAAAAAGGAAATCACATAAAACAATACTCCAATACTTACAGGCTGGGGACCCATAAACGCACAGTCTTGTCCCTTGAGGCTGAGGCCACCAGGTGACCAGAGGGAGAAAACTGAACCGACATGACGGCATCTTTGTGTCCATCGAAACGGTACGCTCTCATCTGAGGCTTCATGTTCCAGATCATCACACAGCAGTCCATGGAGCCGCTAGCTGGGAGAGGAGAGAGCATAGGTTAGTATGGCAACAGAAAATATAAAAACAATAAGGCTATGCTCCTGGCCATAGATAGAAGAACACAAAAACACAAGAGTAAAATAGAGAAGCGTTTACCAATCTGTTTCATGTTGCTGCTGAAGTCCACACTTGTCACATTGTCCCTGTGACCTTTGAAATTTCTCTCTAGAGCTGGATCAGGCTATATGGAGAAAAAGACACACAGACATGTTACAGCAGCCACGTAATAAAGCCTTTGAAAACTTGTATCATAAAGTATTTCTATATAACAATAAATGGTCATCATGACTCATGGCTAAATAAGCAAAACAACACTCGTAATCCAATTTGTCTGGAAATGGTGAATTTGGTACATGAGTAAAAAAGGATGTCACTCTGAATGGAGTTAAGAGTTTATACAGCTAACTGTTTCCTCGATTTCCAATGCAGCTTAAAGGCAAGTCAAGCGTGTATATGGACCTTTGCTATTGAGGCACATTTCACTCCAAAGACTCCCTTCTTATATCCAACTTTATTAAACAAAATTAAATAACAAATACAGATATTCATTTTATATACGAAAAAAAGAAAGCTTATCTTATGAATACAAGTAGGCTATTGATAATTCAGCAAGTGACACTTTTGAACTCATTGTATATTTTAACTGCAGACACATTTTTACATGGGAAGGATTTATATTGTGCAAAATGTGAAGATGTATCTCTTTTACTTTGTTACTGACACAACATTTGAAAGACTAAAAAGCCAAGAATTTTACACAGATGTTATTTTATAAATAAAGCCAAACAAGGAAACTCGTCACACATCCGCTTCCTGAGAGTTGTAACCCTGCTTTTAGCTTGTCAGGCAACAGTTAGCAATTTTACTCATCGCCAACCACCTCCACCGGTCAAATTCATTATGTTTTCAAGTAATGTTGAAATAAATGAAGACTAAATCGACAACGGTTGGACTTTGTATTTTCTAAATCCTACTCAATAATGCAGGATCTGTACGCGATAGGACAGGAAGTGCTGCCTGACTAGCCTAGTCTAGGGGGGAAATATGCCTTAGTAACCGCAGGTTGAGTTGCCAAGGAGACGCGAGCTGTGGTGCTAGCTAACGGTGCTAATCGCTGCTAGCTGGGTGAAAACTCGAAAATAAATCAGAGAGAGGACTTTCGGTGCCGCATGTATCCGTTCAAAGGAACATTTGTACCATGGCAGAGCTGCATATCATAGGCCAGATCGTTGGAGCCAGTGGTTTCCCGCAGAGCAGCCTATTTTGCAAGTGGGGAGTTCATACGGGAGGAGTATGGCGTCTTCTAAGCGGGCTGAAGGAGGGTCAGACCCAGGTGGATATCCCTCAAACAGGCGACATGGCATACTGGAGTCACCCGATTGATCTGCACTTCGCGACCAAGGGGCTCCAGGGCTGGCCAAAGATTCACCTCCAAGTGTGGCACCAAGACTCTTTTGGTCGATGCGAACTGTATGGTTACGGCTACTGCCATGTCCCCTCCAGCCCCGGACACCACCGGATAAGCTGTGTGACATGGAGGCCCATCGGCTCATGGCAAGAGCAACTAGCGCAAATGTTTGTCGGCGGAGGTCCGCAGCTACGGAGCCCGGACTTGGTGTACAGCGGGGCGGATAGATACAGACTGCACACCGAAGCCATGGGAACCGTGGAGCTGGAGCTAGGCATCATCGCGAGACACTTTGACAAATATGGCGTCGAAAGTTAACGCCAACACAGAGACATGAAAAGGGACTTTGGACATTTGTAATTATTTTAGTTGTGCTTTAGAAGTCTGACTTCTTTATAGTCACATTTTGTACTTTTTTTTTCTAAAAATGTGTTTTTGTTTTTTATGTAGTCTACTAATCTACGTTTGTAAATAAAAAAGCAATTGTCTTAACGAAGTTGGTTCCTCGTTGGTGTCATTTTTCCATAGCAAAGCAAAACACTCTCCCCCAGTCAGCTGGGATTATCTCTGGCCCCCACACCACATCCAAGGATAAGCAGCTATATTTACACAGGCCTATTTATATCGTTATCCTACATTATTATTAAAATTGTAAACCATCTATAATGAAAATCGTCTCGACATTCTTAACCCTCCTATTGTACTGGGGTCAATTTGACCTCCACAAGGAAAATATGTTTTTCATTCAACAAATGGTCTGAAAATTATAGGGGCTGTTCAATACTATGCTTTTGGTGATTAATATACATTTGAAGTGTTTTGATCAAATTATGTTTTTTTTATTTAATTGAATAACACCTGTTGACGACCATGGGTGTAAGGCAGTCGGGAGTAAATTATGAGGGTTAAGAAAACCTGCTTTTGAGGCATCCAATGTTGGTGTAGTTGCTGGCTATTGAGTATTTTTCTAAATTGAAATATACATGTTTACCATGATATTACTCAGATGAACACTGATGAGTTAAGTTGTGGCCACCTTAGGAGATATGAACCAGGTTTACGAACCAGGCATGCATGCAAAACTAGTTGTTTAATTTCTTAGATCAAATCAGTGTTGTTTTTTATTTTTTTTACGTTACAAAATGTGATACTAAATGTATTCCACCTGCTGAATGTATTGAATACGTTTTACAAAGATTATGTACGTGGGACACACAGGACTTTAAGGTAAATAGACTTACACCTTAGTGCAGTTCTCCTTTCATATTTTAAGTATTACAGCTTTATGATCAACAAGACAGATGTCTTAAATTGGTTTTCTCAATATTTCTACTGATAGCTTTGCAGGAATAATGGAATCAGGAGCTATTACGATAGATAGATAGATAGATAGATAGATAGATAGATAGATAGATAGATAGATAGATAGATAGATAGATCATAAGCTTGACTTAAATACATGCATGTTATGGGTAGACACTCAGACAGATACTTTATTGATATTTTAAATGTTGTGTGTATTTAACCTGCTGCCTGTATGAATTTGGAGAATACATAAGTTATTTTTGATAATTGTACCTGTATATAAAGCAATACAAATATGGCAGACCAAAAAACTTTGACATTTAGACAAAACAGAAAGTTTAATATTTCAGTCTCAGCATGTCACAGTGGGTTTATTCTAAACTCTCTGGGGTTTTAGTTACTGAGAAGCTTTGAAATTGACTTGTACAGACAGATAAATATCCTTTCACAGTACTTTATATTGTAGCCTATGTGACGTGAACGTGATTACCATCCTGCCCCAGTGACACTTGAATCAGATGGCTAAAATAATTTCACAAGACATTTCACTCAGCTGAAATACAGCCATGGCTTGGGGAAATGATGTTCAAGAGAAAGTTGTCATATCATATAAAACACATTTCTACTCTCTAGTCCTAATTTACTTTCAATTTTCTACTTTTACTTGTAGACAGCGAATGAGAAGCTACGAACAAGAAACGCACTTCACCTGAAAGAAACAAGTAGCGTATAGGCTACACTCACCAGTAAAAAAGTCATCTTTCCTGATACCGGAGCCAGTAAAAGCGATTTTTACAGCCGTCTATGTCCCCCGCTGCTTTAAAACAGCGACTTTGAATAACCTAGGCAAACGATATTGTGCTATCAGCTCAACGTTAGCATCCAACAACTAGCTCCCTGCCGGTAGTTGCTGACAACAACACAGTTCAGTTTACGCGCCGCGATAGGGCGCTGAGCGACTTCTTAAAGCGACAGCTACCCCGTTTATTTGTCAACTTCGGTTTCGTAGAGATAATATCGAATAGGCCTACGTGTAATAAAAAATAAATTGTATCACATCTGATGAACCTAGAGTAACCTACATTATTGATACGACATGAATCTATCTAGATATTCAGGTGAAAATAGTTGTTTTAAAGTGTAGTGGCGGATCCTTACCACCAGGTGTCAGCAGTGTATAACATACATATTTAGGCCATATCTGTAGTGGTTGTAGGCCTTTTATATTAGGGAAGTTTAATATTGCATTGATGCATAAAGTCCTTAAAAAACATTGAAGACTTTTAAACGTGGCATTTTTGTTTGTAGCCTACATTTGTATACCTTGTTATTATGTAACCTTGGGTGTGTTAGAGAGGTGAACATTTTCTAAGGTAGGCCTTTATTCTCTTGAACTGAATAAACAAACTTTCTTCCCAGGAAAATGTGATACCTGGAACACTGTCTGAAGTTAGAAAGCTTCCTAAAAAGTGGTTCACTGTTGTTGTTTAACAGCAGCAGGGCCCACAGTTTGGTTTACAAACATATTCTAGTCTTATGTTTGGTTCCAGAGTCCTCAAAATAATTTATGCATGGCTACAAAATTGTATAACAAGTGTAAAGAGTGAACAGAAGCTGCATAGACAAATATTGATTGTAAGTGTAGTCTTTGTTGACCTACTTAATGTTATAACAAGAATTGTTCGTGTCATAACCAGCCAACACTTCATACCACACATATCACAAGTTCCCTTCCTTACCACATACATGTGACTGACCGTAATTATTTAGCTTTCATATTAGGCTCGCACTCAAAAACAGGCTGCATTTCACTTAGTAATTTACAAAGTTAAGAAAATACTTATAGGCTATACTAAAATTACTTGAAAATAAAGTAATTGGAAGTATATGGAAGGCCCTTCACAGATACAAATCCAAAGGCATTTACAAAACCTACTAAACTTGTTCAGATAGGAGTTCAGATATGGCATTTGTTAACCTGGCACCAAAACATTCACTTCCATTTAACACATTTTATAATCCATATTGCTATCTATATGTGCTTAAAGGGTCACTTTTTGTTGCACTCGGAATTTGTTTATCATCCCAAGAGCAGTGTGTAAAGATAAAAAAGTAATCACTTGCCATTCCGGAAGAAATAAATCAAGAAACTGATTTACTCCTGCCAGCCTCACATTCTAATGACTTGAAAGTAGACCGTCAACTTAATGTTCGCTGAGAAGGAAGCAGGAAGAGAACCAGCTAAAATACCTGGAATTCTTCCATCCACAGCTACTGAGTCAGACTCAATTGTCGGTAAGAGATTGTGGTGTAGAGAGATCAACGAACACGCCTAGGTTTTTCCCCCACTTTTCTTTAGCCTTTAAACGCAACATTTAAGACTACTTATGGTTAATCTAAAAACTGTGTGGACATGTCCAAAGTATACCTGAGCCCAAAGCCACTGGGTCTATTGTTTAAGCGAAGAAGGATATAAATAATGTACTTAACTGAAAAGAAAAGAAAAATCTGGGCTTGGTCCACACACTCACACACCGTTTCATTTCAAGAAAGGGATTTTTTAAAAATATAAATCTATTGGCTTATCTGTTTGACCTCTAGATATTTCATATATCCAATACTTTCAGTGTTCACCAGGATCCATGTGATTTTCTTCAGCGATAAGAGCTGTCATTGTTTGGTTGTTTTTGTTTAGCATGGTGTTATGCTCAGTTCACTTCAGGTGAGATGAAGCTATAACGCAAAGCCCACAGACTGTCAGCAGAGGGGAAACCTAGTTGGCCTTATTCCAACAAAGTGCCTATTTCAGCAGCTATGAATTCACACATCGTAGACAACGAGTCAGACTACAGATACAAGTTGTTTTATTGACTCACTATACAGGCCGTACTGTCTTTCCAGTCCTGTTAAACTAGGCTAAGATAGGTAGACATTGCTGAGCTACAGTATAATTTTATTGGATGTTTATGAAAACATTTACATTTTATTTTATTGGTAATTTTATTCATTTTTTTTCTCATTATTTATTTTATTTTTGTAACTTTTGACTGTGGGTAGCTGTTAACGTCCAATCTGTATATTTACCACACACAAAAACACTACACTGATAAACCACACAACAACAACTACAGCGAAGTGAAGTCATATTTGTGATGACAGCACGCACTCTGACCAGATCGTTTAGTCACACGAACAAAGGGCTTCTTAGGAACAGTTAAATAACTGTTCCTTCAAAGAACCAGTTTGTTTTCTTTGGGAAGGAAGCAACAGAACTACCGTGTCGGAGGGCCTTTATGTCACCCACAATAGATTATTATGGAATGGGTTAGCTCCACAAGAGGAAAAAATCCACAACAACCTTTTCACCCAGGTTGATCCAGACACGCCTTATTTGTGAACTATTTAAGACCCCAAAAATCCCATAGAGGTTTTGAGGCATTGCTTTAAAGGTACACTGTGAAAGTTTCAGAGGATTGGGATTTGTTGACATTTACAGAGCCTGCAGTTAGTTTATAAACCATACAGTGTTAACGCTAAATGTAATTCTTAGTATTGAATAATTATATCATCATAAATCAATACTACATTTTTTTGAGGAACCTGGGAACAAAATATTAGACTAGAATATGTTAGTAAACTAAACTGTGAAACAGTCACCTCCCAGGAAGCTTTCTAACATTTTCCTGTGAGTAAAGTT
Organism: Ammodytes marinus; assembly: GCF_949987685.1. Lineage (NCBI taxonomy): Eukaryota > Metazoa > Chordata > Actinopteri > Uranoscopiformes > Ammodytidae > Ammodytes > Ammodytes marinus. The sequence continues at coordinate 6,722,262 of NC_137233.1, read as the reverse complement.
TGTGTATTCAATTATGAGAATGTACCTTAGAAAATGTTCACTTCTCTGACACACACAAAGTTGCCTAGTGCACCTTTAAGGCGTGAGTGACAGGCCGTGCACTGATTAGGTTTGGTTTATTTTTAGAGACAAAAGTGAAAGAAATATGTAGCTCATGAATGAGGAAACCCCCTGAACTGTACAGGGTTGCGTACATGCATCTGCATTGTTGCTTTGTTGTCTGTTACAACATGGCTTCTTGTCTTAAAGGATTGTCCAATACAAAACTGTTGAAAGTATGTAGGTACACGTTTCCTATTGACACACAAACCACACACACACGGCGTAATGTGAGATTTGCTCCTTCCGTGCTTTTCCTTTTCTCTAACTGCAGCCGAGTTCTAAGCACAGTTCTTGTAATCAAAGTTTGGTGAGGATTGAGGAAGTGTTCTGTTTTAATACGTATCTAAGCGTGTACTGTGTGTGAAATGTACTTGAGGAAAGGCATCAAAGTGAATGTAATATTTAATTATCCAACATAATTTTTTTTATCAGGTTATATGATGCTGTTTCTTGTCAGTGTGCCGACTGTCCTGTTAATTCCTGGTGTTTATAGTTTTTTGATAAAATATGTGTAATATATGATTAGAAAAGTATGGTGTTTGCACTGGATTTTAGAAGAAAAAAAAAGTAAAAAAAAAAGGTTTTTATATAAGAAAGTCATATGTTTTGTTGACCAGAACAATATCCAAAAATAAAAAAAACACTTCGAACCACATCAGTGATTAATGTTAGGTGCAAGATACAGCCTCAGATTTTCACAAGTAACCAGGCTATGAGAACATGAGATAACTAAATACTGTATTAATTCCTTTAGCTTGTACACACACATTTTATTTATTTCAAGAACTTATTTATGGTAAGTTTTTTGGCTTCAGACATGTTTCATTCTCACAACCAAACCTTTTGTTTTTGCAGTTGCACTGCGCTGCAGCAAAGAAGAATGTATTATTGTCTTTGTGGCGACTGCCAGGAAGGAATGGAGGAAATAACACTGAATTTCCAACTGAATTTCCTTGTTTTTGAATATCTGATCAAATTCACACTATAGTAGTTTGTGATGGTAAAGGGTTCGGAGTCTCCCTTCATTTATTGGCCTGATACTCTTTGACCTGCATAGTAGAAACAGGTTGGCAGCGTTATAATGTGCCACAGGTTCGTTCTAAATAAGTCATTAATCTATTGCAACTTGATAGCTTCTCACCCAGATCTCACTCAAGTACTTACTAACTTTAACCCACATCACAAGCACACTGGGCACTATAACAAGGCATATTCCTGGGCATTACAGTATCGCGTGACTGAAATGTATTTTTATCAGCAGCTGTATTGTAAAAAAAAATAAAAGAGGAGGAAGACTGGTGTGTTTTGCTTGGCCCCGGCTCGGAGGAAAGGGAAGAATTACTTTTGTTATCCGAGACACTGATCTTTTTATCAGCCTTCGGTGGCACGCACACATGCAAATACAACAATGCTTTGGCTCGCTCTCTCTCTCTTACACACACAAACCAAACACACACACACACACACACACACACACACACACACACACACACACACACACACACACACAAAGGACTTTATTAGTTCTGGGGAAAACATACATCTTTACAGAAGCACAGATAGACCTACAATCTTGTGTGGGTCAGGTGAGGTTGGCCCAAGGGTTAAAAGTGTAATGAAAGTTTGAATGACTTTTTCTTGCATTTTTACCCCCAAAAATATTTTTAAATGGTTTTCACTGTTGGAACAGATTTCCTCCCTCCATAACAAATCAAACATGAAATAAACCAGGGAGTAATAGAAATCTTAGAGTTACCGTAAATCCTGTACTAATAACCTCTGTGACAGAGAGAGAGATTGACGTTTCCTGGTGGTATGTTACCTTTACACACACTAGTTCCTGGTGTGGTGTTCAGGCAGGTGTGTGCAAAGTCTGACTCTGGTTTTACTAGAGTGAAGGTTGCAACAACAGGCAGCACATGAATTTGGAAGAATTTTGAGTGAAAAAAAAAGTTCTCTTAAAAAAAGTATGTCCTTAACCTACGATTACTGCTATACATTAAAGGTGCACTATGCAGTTTAAAGGAAGGGGGCAGAACCTGCAGTTAGTTTTCAAAACACATATTCTCTAATATCATCAAAAACTATTATTTTGTGCCTCCTGGAATCAAACATAAGACTGAAATATATTTGTGAACAAAATTGTTGGCCCTGCTGTAACTTTTCAGGTAGCTTTCCAATCCGATCCAATTTCTCTGTGAGGAAAGTTTGTTTATTCAGTTAAAAAAAATGCACCTCTCTGACACATCAAAAGTTGCATAGTGCATCTTTAATAATAAAACTAAATTCAGTTCAAAATATGATAAGTGCAAAAAATGTTGTTGTTGTTGTCCCTGATTTATTTTCCCTTATCTGCAACGTGAACTTGAAGGTCTCTCTTACCAAGGACTGGGTGTGTGTATGTGTGTGTGTGTGTTTGGGGGGGGGGGGGGGGGGGGTGCATGAAAGGCCATGAAGGGAGTGGAATGTCCAGCTGGTGATCCGCCTGGTCGTTGGCTAGTCATGTGGACTTCCGTGAAAGTGTATCCAAGGCCAGGGGTGACCCAACAAGCTCCTCATGAGCCACAATCAATCGGTATATAATAACGGTCCAAATAAATCGTCATTTTATGGTCAAATTGTTACTTATTAAAGGGAATATAAGGACAGTGTTCAACTGGGGCACATGCCAAATTAATAACAAGAGCAACATTAACCTTGGTGCTTTAGTTAGTGTCCAGTCAGTTTAACAGGAAATGTGAGACATTTGTCGATTCAACAAATTCAACAAATAAGGATATTTAAAATATTTTCATGCATTTTTATTCATTTTTGTATTTTTCTTTAATATACAGTAGGCTATATGACCCCTATCAGTACGCTGCAGGCTCTGACTAGCATTAGAACCTTATTGCTATTTTAACCCCTTAATAATAGTTGCCGTGTCTGGTTTCTGTCCACTTATTGGCAGTGTGGTGTGACCAGATAATTGCACCTCATATCTTTAACAATGCAGTCGGGTTGGAGCTTGTTTAGCTTGTCTATTAGATACAAGTTTCATTTGTGTCTGCTGTCACGCTCGAGTACGCCAAAGGGGAAACTCCTACTATTATAAAAAGACTTACAGTAAATTAGCATAGCTTGTGAATGTAGCTTCCTGTATCTTGCACCACATACATACATAACATACATAACATACATTAGTTACTTTTATTTCCTCAGGGGAGTCAGCATTAGTCGAGGAAAAAGTTGATTATTAGTGAAAATTGAGCAAACAAAATCAAAGGGTATAAAGCATGAGAGTATGGATTGTTGAAATAGAAAATGTTTTCATTTATTTTTCGTCATTAATGAACCTTTATTCGTCTGTATGGTTGATAATTCATTTTTTATTTACTGGAGTCTGCTGCCATGACATGTATGAATTGTGTGTTTGTGTATCCCGAAACAAACATATCTATGCCATGTACCAAACCTGCAAAAAGTGTAATAAATATGTAAATAAAAGTATGGATTGTTGACATTTTGTTCAGTGTACCATATGTAACCAAGTAATACTTCTAATGCGTCCAACCCACAATACATGATTCATGCATCAAACTGCATCTGTAGTTCCTTAGAAAGTCAGTACACTTTTCTCCATTGGGTCACTTTAACTGGACAGGAAGTCTTGTTTGTTTTTACTCATGGGATTTTTCTTGTTGCAGTTTTGTTTTCTGTCATTCTCTGCTGCTGTGTTGCAGGAACAGACTGGTCTCTAGGGATCTCATTCACCACAGACAGAGGTCATTGTGAAAGAGCCGGCGCAATAACCGCCCGTCCTTAGTGGTCAGTGTCATATATTTACACAGGAATCAAGTGTTCTGAGTGACTCAGAGCAACAACCTGTGTCCAACAGTATGACAGTCAATAACATTTTAAATATACAATGCAATCCATGCGATACACAATAAAAAAACTGCTACACAGCAATCTCATTCATTTCACTATATTGTCTCCCATCAGCTACACTGCAGACCTCAAATATACTGTACTTAAATGTGAATTATGCAGTTTCAGGAGGGAGGGGGGGGGGGGTATTTACATTTGCAGAGCCCAAAGTTATTCTACAAAACATATTTAATCTACAGGTTATTCTTAGTATTGAAAAATGTTATCATTATAAATCAAAACAAAATATGTTGAGGTACCTGCTGGTACCATACGTAAGACTAGAATATGTAGAACAACATTGAAACAGTAACTTTTCAGGAAGCTTTCTAACTTCATACAGGGTTCCAGGGATCCAATTTTTCCTGTGAGGAAAGTTTGCTTGAATGTTCACTTCTCTGACTCAAGTTACATAGTGCCCCTATGCATCGCATGTTTGGATTTACATACAATTGCACGCAACTCATGCAGACGTTCGCACTCCTCATGTTTAGATGAGCTGAAACAGTGAAGCCGTCACATGGTAACATTCCAGGAGGCCCCAAGGACCTTCTGCCGTGATGACGACCAAGAGATAATGAGGTCAGCGTCAAAGACAAACAAAGTACGATGAGACTGGATAAAATAACCATTAAATGTGGGGTCAGCAATTATGGAGAAGACTTGTTGTCAAAATCACTTTTTTTGTCAAATGTATTGAATATGTCCTCATGATCCATGACCTGTTTGTACTGTGTTCGCTGAAAATGAATCTGGTGTTAATACAAACCCTAGGCACTGTATCCTGGGGTACACAAAGAGTATGTGAAGAAGGGGGGCCACCGAAATTAAAGACCTACTCGTTTACTGAGCCTGTGTATTAGCACTGGATTTATTTTCAAGTTTTCAAGTAGACTCTTTGTGTGTCCAAGTTTAGGATTGTCTGCTTCTCCGAACAACATTTTTCAAAATAAAAAGCAGCTATAGTTAAAGTATATAGAGGAAAGGTTACTGACCACAATCAAATAAAAGCCTCTGTCCATTCTGATATATTTGATAAAACCAACCAACAGGTGAATTGATCATGTTTCATTTCACAGAAGAAAAAAAAAATTCAATCTTGGAAGATGACATTGCAGTCCTCATAAGAGACGTATTGTTTTCAGAACCCAGCTGCAACACAGGGCCTCATCTCGAAAACACTGAGGAATGTTTCAATCTTTGAAATGGGATTTTTTTTTATCAGTCCCATACAAGACAGCCACAGAGACACATGATGACAAGGTAACAGACAGAGGTTACATAAGTAGGCCCCTACACAACATTGTGTTACGTGTGAATGTGTTCACAACATATCTTCCATGCCTGGCTGTGACACACCATACTGTATGTGTACGCTGTGCCTGTTTTACTAGTTGATTGTCTGTTTTTTTCCCTACCCCTCTCTGCTTTCTCGTAATGAGGAAATGACCTTTCGGAGATAAAGAGATAAAGCTCTAACAGACGTAAGCCTTCAATCAGTCAAACTGTCTGGTTGTTTTACGCGTAAGGCCTTCAACCAGGAAAAAGAATAAGGAAAAAACTTTTACGATGCATGTCTTTTCCCTTGCAAACCAGAGCATGACACGTTTACACGTTTACATTCAGCTATAATAACCTCAATTAATTGTGGATGACATTAATTGGCATTAATTTAAGAACAACAATCTTGGTGCAGTACATTATTCCTATCCCCCGTAACTGCTGCCCTTCTACTTACATGCTATAGACCCTAAAGACATTAATACTCTATAGATTCATTAGAAGGAAATGTAGTGCTTTTCAATCCACTATGTAGCATCACTAGCTAACGTTACTTCCCCCCCAAAAAACTACAATACGTTTAATGGGGCCAAACTATATATTAAACATTGTTTTATTTATATCTCGATACACTTAGAAATATCTGGTTTTTAGTCGTAGTAGAGTAGAATCATTTTCAAATTCAATTTGGCTGACTGTATGACGTTAGCTGTGGGGCCTGTTCCAATCAAGCTGATTTCAATACAATTAACCAGTCTCTAAAATCTCTAGCAACTTTAATTATTTCTCACAAAATGTTGACTGAATCGATTTAGCTTGGCAACAGATCCTTATTATTTCCTATAACCACCATGACGGATGTCCTTTTTTTTTTGCTGAATGGCTGTCTGGTTGGTTTCCCACTGTGGGCTTTGTAACCATGCAGATAAGCTGAAGGAGCAATCAATTCTAAGAAGTATTTAGCTTGTTTAACCTCAGCTGTCTTGGCCTGCTGTAGGTTTCATTGCTCCCTTCGTTTGTGTGCACCCAGAGAGTTTGGCAGCCAGGTTTTGCAATTGTCAGTAGTCAAGGAAATGGTGGATTAGGGGGTGAAGCAGAATGTCTCTCAACAGAAGACAAGTGCCATCAGTAGCACTTTGTAACTCATTCTAAAATTACCTTTATACAATACAACCATTAAAATGTATCATCAGGAAGCATACAATATGCATCACTACTTCAACGTATTTATTTCTAAAAACTTTATATTTTTTGTATTATCATTTAGCTGCAAGATTCCATTACAACAAAACTAACGGATTTCCATCCCACAGTAATTGTCAAAGAAAATTTGGGCCGTTTCCTGCATAGAGTAAAGTAGGCTCATTTCAAACAAGATTAGACAAATCCAGTAATGCTATGATGCTACAAAACTATATGCGTCATACATACTTGTGTATGATAGCTACAGATTGGCTGTAGAATTGCAAGAGTGCTAGTCAACCCTGTCCTCTAAACTAAACTAAAATCCTTGAATCTCGACATGCAGACAGAGTACAAGTGGGTTTATTTTTGTGTGTGCATGCATGCGTGTGTGTGTGTGTGTGTGTGTGTGTGTGTGTGTGTGTGAGTGTGTCTGTGTGTGTGTGTGAGTAGGGGGAGTGAAGTCAGTCACATGGTTGAAGGTATAAAAATAGCGTGGAGAAGTCAATTAGCGAGAAGATATTATGTTAGTGGCTGAGCTTTCTACTCCACCCTACATAGTACTCATATTTCTCATTGCTCAAAATCAACATTACTTTAGCTACAAGACTGAATCCGGTTTAATATTGACACAGCAGTACTGTTCAAATAATACACAGACCACGCCATTTTAAGGTACTTATTGCACTGGATTTTGATTAATTTCTGTATGTGTGTGTTTCTATAAGAGTGTGGCGTGTGGAAAAGTTATTTCTTTGATTTTATTCTTAGACTGACCCTGTGCATACAGCCATTATTTGGTGACACTTACATTGTTGTTGGTTGGAACATCTTAGTTTATTTATATTTTTCCCATCATGGATACTTTTGTCATGTCAAAAAAAGTGCCCATGCATGCATTGAAAACGGGCTCTGTTGTAACATACAGCTGGGGTATGTGATTTCTGATTGGTCAAAATTAACATGAGCTGTACACTTTGACCGATAAGAGCGAGGCCATACACTTTGGCACGACCTTGTTGGTGTAGAGCGTGTCAGGGAGGGACCAAATAAAACAAGTGGAGAGGTTGAGGTATTTGGATTTCAATCTCTATCCCAACTGCCATTTTCTCCCCAAATTTTCCACCCCAGCTTTAAAGCTGCCAACATGATACCAAGACAACAACACAAAACAACACTCATATTCACTGCCCAATGTACCACATGTTAGGGTTTTGCAATAAGACTATCAGTGCAAAGAATGCTATTTTTATATATTTTTTCTTAATGCCTTCATGGGTACGAGAGGGGCCGCTAGAATAAACACAAACTGAAAGTTCCTCAGAGCATCTCTAATCATATAGTTTAAAGCTGCACGTGTGTAACAAGGATGGACATTTGAAAATCCTGCCCATGTGTCACAGCTGCACTGCAATCTATCACCGAGAGAACATATCTGACTGGAATATTTTGTACTCTGAAGAGACAATTCGACCATTGTAGGCCCCAGACAAGCTATCTGCTGAACTCAGTGTACCAAAACAGTTTATTGCACCATTGTACGTATATGTGTTCATATTGCATGTGATTTGGTGCATTAGCTGAAGGGCGGGTTGTGTACGGTGTGTAAAGTCAACTGAAAAGTGGAAGTAGCTTTATTTACACATAGAAGTGGCCACATTGATTCTTTGTAAATCTTTCTTACTTCCATTTTTTAGCCGTCCTCCTGCCTCTTATGTGGCAACACCTGAAAAGTTGAGGAACCATTCAAATGAACAAGCTGCCTCACACATTTATCCATGAGGCTTAAATTCAAGTCTTGTAAAATAATTACCCTATTAACTGTGTGTGTGTGTGTGTGTGTGTGTGTGTGTGTGTGTGTGTGTGTTTGTCGTTAATACTATTATTCTGTTTACACTGTGATATTAGGGGGACGTACCTTCCTTTGAAGAGGAAGGGTAGACTTAGGTTTAGGTTAAGGTTAGGTTTAGGGTAAGGGTTAAGCAAGTAGTGGTTATGTTAAGGGCAAGTCTCCAGGAAATATATGTAAGTCTATGTAATGTCCTCAGTGAAGTGATGAAAACACAACCTGTGTGTGTGTGTGTGTGTGTGTGTGTGTGTGTGCGCGCGCACACGCTTGTTTTTTTAGGTCGAAATGGTCAAATCTGTGATCGGGAAACATGAGCTGTGTGCGGTGAATGCGATGGATCACAAAGATTATGTGGATCTTTACATACAGTGCTACTTGAAAGTTTGTGAACCCCTTGAGCTTTTTGGAATTTTATTTATTTTAACCATTATTAATTCATTTTTATCAATACCAGTATTTTTTATATAAAATAACAGATGTTTGTTTATCAATTCAACATTTTTCTTTTCCAGAAATCATTTGTTAAAAGAGACAAAACAAATTATTTGCCAACTGTTGTATATGCAAAAGTTTGTGAACCCTGAGCTGCATTGCTTAAATCGAGCAGGTTAAAACAATCAGGTGGGCCAAACTGATTGATGAAATAGACCAATGTAATGAGAGATCTTTAGGGAAGAAATTGGGTGACACAAGGTAAAACAGAGATAAAACTAAGTCAGTTTAGGCTCACCAAAGTGAACCCATACAGGTCAGACATGCTAAAAGGGGAAAAAAAATTGCAGAGGATCTCAGGAATAGAGTTTTGATGTTGCACATTTGTCTGGGGACCGCTATAAATTCATATAAAAAAGTTTGAGCTGCCTAGAAGTGGACTTCCTTTACAAATATCCTCAAACGCCACAAGAAAAGTGATTTTTCTGGTAAAAGCCAGCCCAAACATTACATCTGGAGATTTGCAGACCATTTGCCAACACCATTCTTCACTTGGGAGAAGCTTCTCTTGATGGCAGGCAGAGTTGCGTTTTTTCCCAAACATGGTGGTTTTGGTTATGACCAAACAGTTCAATTTTGGACTAATCTGTGCACAGAATAGACTTCCAGAAGACTTCAGGTATCTCCAGGCAAAGTTGTGACAAGCAGTTTTGTTCTTTTTTGAGAGCAGAGGCTTCTTCATCAACCCTCCCATGAAAGCAAGCCATGTTGACTGAGTTTTCTCCTTATTGTGGAACCATGCACATCTGTCCCAGATGCTGCAAGAGAGGTCTGCAAATCACTAGATAATGTTTGGGTTGGCTTTTAACTAAAAAAATCACTTTTTTTGTGGTGCTTGTGGATATTTTTGAAGGAAGTCCACTTCTAGGCAGATGTTCAGTCACTCGTAAAGCTCTCCATTTGTAGATGATTTGCCTCACGGTGGACCGATGGAGCTCAAACTTTTATAAATTAATTTATAGCTGTCCCCAGCAATGTGCAGCATCACAACTCTATTCCTGAGATCCTCTGAGATTATTTTCCTTTTTACCATGTCTGACCTGTATGGGTTCACTTTGGTGAGCCTTAACTGACCTGGTTTGGCCTGTTTTATCTAGTGGCGCCCAATTTCTTCCCTAAAGATCTCTCACTACGTACATTGGTCCATTTCATCATTCAATTTGGCCCATCTGATTGTGTTTACCTGCTCGATTTAAGCAATGCAGCTCAGGGTTCACAAACGTTTGCAAATACAAAAGTTGTCAAATAATTTGTTTTATCTGTTTTAACAATTGATTTCCGGAAGAGAACAATTTTGAATGGATTAACAAACATCTGTTATTTCATATAAAAAAACTGGTATTGATAAAAATTCATTAATAATGGTTAAAATAGATAAAATTCCAAAAGGCTCAAGGGGTTCAAAAACATTCAAGCAGCACTGTTTGCGTCAGTTTTTTCTAAGTCTTTGAATCAAAACATTTAAAGCTTTGTTAATCCATTTCTCAGTAAAAACATTTTTAGAAAAGTTTTTTTTAAATGTATATTTGTATGGAGCACTAATATGGGCAGAGATTTGTGTCAGTAGAACTTGAATTCGAATTGATAGAACTTGAATTCGAATTGATCGACTTGAATAGGAATTGATCAACCTGCATTTGAATTATTGATACTTGAATTCGAATTTATGCACTTGAATATGAATTATCCATTTGAATTTGAATTAATTGTACTTGAATCTGAATTGTATTTACTTGAATCTGAAACAGTTAATATTCCAAATGACTTTCAAATAAAAATTCAAAATTCAAGTTTTCAAATTCAAGTAGAAAAAATTCAAGTAGAAAAAATTCAAGTAGAAAAAATTCAGATTCAAGTAGAGATGTGCACATCCGGTTTCTTTGAGGAAGAGCAATCGAGTGCAGATCTCTGATCCTAGGCTACAGCGTCTGGCCGGTGACCGTTATTTAACGTTCAGGAAATATAAAGTCATACATTAATTTGTTTAATCATCGTCTGTATTTTTGACCTCTTGTTTTATAATCGAAGTATCTTTTAGAACACTAATCACGTTTGAGTAATGAAACTGAAAGTAGTTATAATATCGCCAATATGCTATATCAATGAAAACAGACGGTCAAACAGCGTCCAAATGAGCTAAAATCCTAAATCCAATAAACAGTAACATGGCAAACTTATTTTTAGGCAAGCTCTAATTGATTATTTATTCATTTTTTCAAACGTTTACATGTTTAGAGGCGGAGGATTCCTCCCTCTGTCCAGCTTATCAGACAGCACTCAGCTGTCTGTCAGTTGAACTGGACAAGCAAACGTAAAATCATCAGGAAATGATAAAAACATCCCGATGGAGATTTCTATGCAGTGATTTTTTGATTTTACAGGGTCACGTTGTGGCAGTGACACTCTTTCATCAGTCGGAGCTGCAGCGTAAAGTGAAAACAAACTCAGAGTAGGCCTATATATATAGGCTAGTCATACTATAGTCAAAGGCGAACATATATGGGCCCTTTACTTGATGCATGCGCGCTCACCGGCCGGCGGGGACACAATTCTTATCAGCGGTAACTTGGCACGATACCGGCACACACCTTGGAGGAGCAGATGCGCAGGTGAACATTGCATCCTGTCAGCGCGTCTCTCTCTCTCTCTCTCTCTCTCTCTCTCTCTCTCTCTCTCTCTCTCTCCTGTGGTAGGGCGCTTAGCAGACGGAGCGAACGTATAGTGACTATGTTGAAGTTATCTACTGCTTTGTGCCATTACCCTGGATTTTTAATGATAACCTAATGCTCATTAGTGCGCGCCTCTCAGCACTCTGACTCTACCGAAGTGCGCATGGGAAGGCGGGGCACAAACGTAATCTTGTCCTGGGCACGGGGAAGAAATGCGACGGGCATAGGCCTATACTGTAGCCTATACAGTATAGCCTATAAACTGTATATATATATTATAGTGTATATTTATGATCTGTCAAGTTGATGTGAGGGAGCAGGAGATGGGAAAGAGGACATAGGCTATGAGACTGTTTACAGAGCAATCGCGGGAGCACAGGGCAAAGTGTAGGGGGGCGGAGAGGGGGTGCAGGCGGTGGTGATCTCTTATCTATTGTAGCCTAAGTGTTTATTAATGACTATATATATAGGCCTACTCTGAGTTTGTTTTCACTTTACGCTGCAGCTCCGACTGATGAAAGAGTGTCACTGCCACAACGTGACCCTGTAAAATCAAAAAATCACTGCATAGAAATCTCCATCGGGATGTTTTTATCATTTCCTGATGATTTTACGTTTGCTTGTCCAGTTCAACTGACAGCTGAGTGCTGTCTGATAAGCCGGACAGAGAGCGTCGGAGGAATCCTCCGCCTCTAAACATGTAAACGTGTGAAAAAATGAATAAATAATCAATTAGAGCTTGCCTAAAAATAAGTTTGCCATGTTACTGTTTATTGGATTTAGGATTTTAGCTCATTTGGACGCTGTTTGACCGTCTGTTTTCATTGATATAGCATATTGGCGATATTATAACTACTTTCAGTTTCATTTCTCAAACGTGATTAGTGTTCTAAAAGATACTTCGATTATAAAACAAGAGGTCAAAAATACAGACGATGATTAAACAAATTAATGTATGACTTTATATTTCCTGAACGTTAAATAACGGTCACCGGCCAGACGCTGTAGCCTAGGATCAGAGATCTGCACTCGATTGCTCTTCCTCAAAGAAACCGGATGTGCACATTTTTACTTGAATCTGAATTTTTTCTACTTGAATTTTTTCTACTTGAATTTTTTCTACTTGAATTTTTTCTACTTGAATTTTTTTCTACTTGAATTTGAAAACTTGAATTTTGAATTTTTATTTGAAAGTCATTTGGAATATTAACTGTTTCAGATTCAAGTAAATAAAATTCAGATTCAAGTACAATTAATTCAAATTCAAATGGATAATTCATATTCAAGTGTATACATTCGAATTCAAGTATCAATAATTCAAATGCAGGTTGATCAATTCCTATTCAAGTCGATCAATTCGAATTCAAGTTCTATCAATTCGAATTCAAGTTCTACTGACACAAATCTCTGCCCATACACTAATAGGTAACTGTTGCACACACATTGATGAAAAAGTGCAACATTTTCAGCAGTCAAAGGTTTAAGTGCATAGTATTATCCACATTATGGTTTTCATTAATTTCAATTTTTATTTTGTATATGTGTATGTTTCAGTTTGTGATAGCACATATGCTATGACAGACACCTGAAAAACAAATGTCCAATGTACAGCATCACACCATTTATAGCTACTGCTCATTTCACATTCATGTCTTAAACTCCTAGACTCTGTTTTTCACTCTGCTTTAAGATTCATCACAGGAGATGCTTATGACACACACCATTATCTTTTATATGAAAAGGTTGGGTGGTCCTCCCTTAAAGAGAGACATGACACACATTGGCACATTTTTATTTACAAAGCCTTGTCCGGGAAGCTTCCTCGTAATTTAACAGAAATGCTGCAAATTTCAGATGGGCTTTAGACCCGCTCCACTGACATGCTTATGCATTATGTCCCACAAGCCCGGTCTGAGCTGGGAAAGAGCTTTTAGCTTCAGTGCCCTTGACTCCTGGAACAGCTTACAGCAACAAATTAAACTAAATACCTTCATATCCTTTAACCAATTTAAACAAACTATCTTAAATCTGCCAAACTCTACCTGTATCTGTTTTAATTAGGCTATATTGTACTTTCACCCATTTCATTTTAATTGCTGCCACTCTTCACCACTGTGTAAATGGTTCAATTGTTTCTCTCCACCTGTTGTTGTGTATTTGATGTATTTGCATTGAATATTTTGTATGTATTTTTGTTTTTCCTTTTGAACTCAACGTCATTGTAAATGAGGTCACCCCTCAATTGGTCTCTCGAGGATAAATAAAAGTTAAATGAAATGAAAAATTTCCAATGCTCTTCCTTATCAAATCAGACGATTCGGTTTTATGAAACTATGCAAGAAGCTCCTTTATTAAAATCTATTCATTCATTCTATTCATACTCTTTTTATTATCAATACTGCATAGCTATTTGTGTATTTTATTTTTTTACTAAGATCAGGCCTGTGAAATGAAATAACCTTATTGCAACTACCTCATGAATGTATTTTTAAACTAAAAGAACAAAATATATACAGTATAAATAAAAATAAACAATTCCAGACAAGACAAACAAACTTTTCTTCTCAAACTTTATATAGAGCATCTGAACATAGAATATCTTAAATTATATGTGTAAGAGGACTTATCAAAGATGTGATTAATACATTCTATGACAGTGATAGAGGAATGGGCGTCGAGTGTGTATGTGCCGTCTCTAGCCAGCCATTGGGATTAGTGTTACGCGCAGGCAGAGATAGGGTGGCTCATGCTCAGGCCACTGAAGTAAGACTTTTCTCGGTCGCTCATCACCTCAAAGTGCAGCGGCTGCTGGCAGAAGGTGCACTCTCCTGACGGGTGGGACTTGAGCTCCAGGCCCACCTCCTTCCATGTGTCCACCAGGTTCTCTGTAGAGGGGAAAACAGAAAAACAATGGCGGTCAATTTTAACTTATACAATATATCAATGACAGAAAGCTAGTCAACAAATCTCCAATAGTAATGACAGTAACATTTTATTTCCGAATTGACATTTTAAACTGAAATACATTCACACAAACTACGAGCTCTTCTTACCAACAAAGTATTTCATCATCTCGGGGGTGTGGTGCGGGGTCGGGGCGATACGCAGCAGCTCTTCTCCCCTGGCAACGGTGGGATAGTTGATGGCCTGCACGTAGATGTTGTGGCGACTCATCATGATGTCACACACCTCTGTGTTCTTCTCTGCGTCTGAAACCTGGAAACAAGAAAAAGACACACACATACATGATTATAAGTAAAGAGGTGTTTTTAGGAGATGGACTAAGGTGTTCACAATCTTAATGTAACTTCTCAGTGTGTCAAATGTCATGTAATTCGACCATAAAACAATAAAATTACCCTGATTGGGATGATGTGGCTTGGGCAGTGCACCACAGGCAGCCCCGTGTCCATCAGCATCTGTCTGAGCAGTTTGACGTTGCGCTGGTGTTTACGCCTCAGCATGCGGCCCTCTTCCCCTTTAAGAACCTGGATGGACTGCCTGGCGCCGGCGAGCAGCATGGGAGGCAGAGAGGTGGTGAAGATGAAACCGGCGGCGTAGGATCGCACCGTGTCGATCAGGGTAGCTGTGCTCGCTATGTAGCCGCCCACACAGCCAAAAGCCTTGCCTGGGAGAGGACACAACACAAAAGGGTGGTTATTTTTTTATTTATTCTAGGCTTTTACATGCTGCTACAGCTCAAGCTTAATCTCCTTTGTATATTAAAAAAAAAAAAAACAGAAAATTCTTGGGCGAAAACACTTCATTAAGCTTTGGTGGTTTAAGCCAAATCCTCCTATAATCTCAAGAACTGGACCATCTTGAAAAGGCAGCAACAAGAAGTAGCGAAGCTGCAGAGGCTGCTTTCAGTTAGAAGTAATTGTCCTCTCCGCTTGACAGTGACATGGAAAGTAATTCAATAAGAGCGCAAACAAGAGCGCACAGTCTCCTAGCAACAACAGTGCTGCCTGCAGATGCTTAAAGCCCTCTGGCATATTGGGTGACACAGAAGAGACCTGATTCCAGAGAATAACACCAACACACAGAGAGAGAGAGAGAGAGCTATGGGATTCTCATCTGCTGGGAAGTGGTTGTTTTGATTCAGATGTATAGATAAATGATAAAACATCGCAACAGAATATTGACTGTTTTACGCAGTGGTTGTGTGCTGACCTAGTGTCCCTGAGATGATGTCCATCTTGTGCATGATGCCGTCCCTGTCTCCGATGCCCCCTCCCCTGGCGCCGTACAGACCCACAGCGTGAACCTCGTCTACGAACGTGATGGCGCCAAACTCGTGGGCCAAGTCACACATCTCCTCCAGGGGACACACTGCACCTGTGTGACACAAAGATGGGTGGAAAGAAAGGGTTAGCCAATGGACACGACACTGATCTGGTTCCTGCACAAGCAAACAAGTTGCTGTAATTGGAAACCTAACCCGTAACCTAACCCTTTCATTTTAAAAAAGGATTTATAGTTTGTGTTCATTCTTGCACCCCCTTTGGACAAAAGCGGTAGTGTTTTTTACTACACCAGCTGTAGTTCCTGGGTGAGCATACCCATGACAAAGGTATTAAGAAAAACTATATATAAAACAGCATTTTTTTGCACTGATGGTCTCATTTGCTGTTACATGTAATTTATGATCAGAGGAAAAATTAGGGTGTTTCAGAACTATTTAAACGTTCCTCTAAGCACTTTTAATGTAAAGAGCAACTATGGAATAATAAGCAAGTTTCATAAATGCTTAAAAACAAACATAATGGGGACAATCCCCAAACTAACCATCCATGGAATGGACGGTCTCAAAAGCCACGATCTTGGGTTTGGAGGGGTCTCCCTTCAGGAGAAGCTCTCGGAGATGGCCGACGTCATTGTGGCGGAAAATGAATTTCTTCGCTCCGCTGTTCTTGATCCCCATGATCATTGAGGCGTGGTTGCCCGCATCAGAGTAGATCTCGCAACCTGAAATAGTTTCCATAGAAAGAGAGAGGGTGATTAAAACAGAGTCCATCAACACACATTTTCTGGGTGAGCATACCCATGACAGAGGCATTAAGAAAAACTATGAAAATAGCATTCTTTGCACTGATGGTCTTGTTTGCTGTTACATGTACATTTATGACGATCAGAGGAAAAATTTCAATGGTTCAGAAATATTCTAAAGTTCCTCTTAGCACCTTTAATTATTATAATTATAAGCTTATATAAAAAGGCTTAGTGTACCAGGCAGCATCTTGGCGAGGGTGAAGAGGGTGGAGTCATTGGCCACAAAGCAGGAGGTGAAGAGCAGGGCAGCGTCCTTCTTGTGAAGGTCGGCCAGTTCGTGTTCAAGTTCAACATGGAACTTACTGGTCCCAGAGATGTTCCTGGTGCCTCCTGCCCCTGAGCCATGCTTTCGTAAAGTATCCCTGGAGAGAGAAAAATAAATAAAAAAATATATATTTTAGCCTTAAAGCTGCGCTGAATTTTTATTTAAAGAAACGCTTGTATGTCAGACTTAAGCTTAAGGACGATTGGGAGGGATAACAACATGTAAATATTTTAACAGGAGAGTTGTTTACTCGTAAGGCACACCTTGCTCTAAGGTGTTAATGATGCACTGGGAACAAGAAGACTGGGCAAGCTCAAACAAGCTTCAGGGAAGAGTAAAAAGAAAGAAAAATTCCCTGGGGCCACTAAGATGCCAATGAGGTGACTGTAAGCTAACACATAAGGTGTTACACAAACAATGGACCGGTTCACCAATTGGTGTTAGGTTGTATTTAATGATTACGTGCTTGGTGTCAACCCTCTCTTTTCTCTCTCCTGTCACTCAAGTGTCAACACAGGACGTGGGAAGCAAAGATAAATATTTGTCTCATTACATGTTAACAAGTCTAGACCTATGGGACCTATCTAGTATGTTTCCCTACACCGAACACAGAGACAAACAACTCTTCCAATACTCACATAATGGATTGTACGACTCGTGGGTGTCGACTCATGCCCAGGTAGTCGTTGCTGCACCACACAGACACGTCCCTCTTTGTCTCCAGGGAGCTAGAGTAGTCGTCAGCCATGGGGAACTCGGTGGCCAGGCGGTTGACCGTCTTGAACACGCGGTACGTGTGGTCATTCTTCTTCTCCACGATCTTCTTGTCCAGAAATTCATCGTAGTGGAAACGGGACACTGCGGGGCACAAACAGGAAGACAGCGCTTGCTTAATGAGGCTTGCAGTGTGGGCGGATGAAGCAATGCCTAACATGATGAAACTCTCAAGCTCACTTTACTCAGAAAGATACAGACTTCAAAATGACTGAAGAGTGATTTTAATTCAAATTTTGAGGGTGAAATTGTTGCTAGTATGATCACGGTCTTGGAAGAAAATGTGGTAGTCTAACTCTGCCATTCAGACTTATACGTAGAAGTAGGGTCCTGTGTTAACAAACATAGATGTCAATGTGAAGATGTTGTTGAGAGCGCCCAAAAATAAAAACTTACTGCTGGCTGGCAAGTTGTCCTGCAGCAAGTGGGACACCCTTTTAGGTCGCTGTTTCAGGAGGGTCGTCATCAGATTATTTTGTTCCCCTCCCATCATGGTATTAGCCAAAGAAGGCTTCTTCAACTGGTCAGGGGACACCTCTATAAGCAAAAAAATATGTCAATAGTATCAAATTAGTACAAAATGATAAGCCCAAACAATTTAGACTCATGAACTTTCTTAACAACTCCTACCTTTCTGGACAGTGCGAACTTCCTGCACATCCTCCTGGTACTCCATGCCCACCTGGCGCACCACGCTGCTGTTCTTCTGGCCCATCTCAGCGGCCAGGAAAGGGCATTTGGAGGCCGCCGGCTGGCCTGAGGGGGACATCGGGTGTCCAGCAGGCATCTTGGGTTGCCCTGTCTGTTTAGGGGCTGCAAGTGGACAAGAGAAGTTTAAGACTTAAGATATTTCACTACTAACAACCTATAAACAATATATCTTTCACAGCTAAAAAAATTTGAATAAAAAATCTTAACATTAAATCCTTTTTTTTTTTAAACAAACATATTCTACTCTTAAGTTTGGTCCCAGGTTGCTCAAAATGATTTGATTTATGATGATAGAACAATCCAATACTAATTACATGTAGACAAATATGTTTTGTAAACTTAACTAACAGCAGGAACTCCAAATCCCCTTCCATTGCATACCGTAGCTTTAACTAGGAATTTTTACTTGATACTCTACCTACAGTACTGATAAGGTATATTATTAATTAATAATAATAAATAAAAAAAGAAGATCTACTCTTTCTCTGTCACTCTCACCTTCAGTGGCTGCCATGAGCTCAGTCTTCTGGTGTGAGGAAGAGGAGCAGAGAGCACGGGCCATTGAAGGGGCCATGGGCTTAGAGGCCAGCTCCATCATGACGGGGCAGCGCTGGGCGTACACCGACAGAGTCTTCTTGGTCTGCTGGAGAAAGGTCTGAGGCACACGGGCCAGGAAGGGGCAGCGGCGCACGATCACATCCATAGTTCAACAGCGGTGATGAGGATTGTCTGAAGGGAAACAGAGTGAAACGCCGTCAAAACTTGTGTTGTGGGCAGTTCAGATACTAGAGAAACCTGTTTTGATGGAAAAACGGATAAAGGATTTCACAAGAATGTTTTATATTACTGCTTTTGTCTCAGTTATAGCTCAAATGTATTATTTCAAAATACTGTCTGTTTAAGTTGTGTGCATGCTTCCACTGAAACCTAAAACATCTTTGCAAAAAATGTACAATCCGACTTCCATACTGCTGTGGTTAAAGGTGACATTTACGCTACTGACGTCTGCTGCCCCCCCCCCCCCCCCTTCCCCGAGTTGAAGTCAGGTGGTCTACTCATGGACAGTCATCTCTCCCGTACTTACTTTCCCCCCTCCCATAAGTTCCTGGAAAAGGGGATCATAAGAGCCACTAAAAAAGACGCACACCGTGATACTGATTTGAATTGAAAAGGCCAGTTTACAAACTGGATAAAATCCTTGTATCGATGGTTCTTATGGTCACATATCTTATTTTCCCATCCTCTCATAAGTCTAACTTGTGACACCGGTGTTACACTGAACACAAGTTCACGTCAGGTTAGGTAAACGTGACTGAAAATTCCGGTTCCCTTGCTTCCGACATATAAAAACAAAAATGTACCGGCAGAATGGAGGCAAAAAGTGTTGTTGGTATAAACCTTTAATTGTTTATATTACAAATTAAAATATGTCAGACACATTCAATCGTTTGCAATCGTTCATATTGGTGTAACGGGATGCCTCGCAAATCATTTTAATGGGTATTTTACGTTCAGATAGAGTCAAGACTCGTCTGTCTCTTATGGTAATAGAATAGTCGGCTATAGTTAAAGCCGAAAGATAAACTCTGGTTGCTATAAAATAGGCTCAGTTTACCCCCACCGCCCGGTATATCCTTCCCGGTTGACCGAGGATGGCTAGGCTGCTAACACGAGCTAAGAGGCTACAACCAGAAGTAGAGCTGAGAGGGTAAAGAAATAAGACACTTACCAGTTAAACACGTCAAGCTTAAAAGCGTTTTCCTCGTGACAGTCGCGTAGTGGACAGTATAATAGCAGCGTATGCAGCTTTAAGTCCCAGACTCACGAAAATCTCTCGTTTTTTGAAGGAGGCGAAGGAGAAGACTACTTCGTTATCCTGCACTGAGGACGAACGAATAGGACGAGGTCGAGCAAGCGCTTATAAAAGCCTACGGAGCTGATGCTGAGTGGAAGTCTCGCGAGATCACACTCGTTGACGTCAAAGGTCGTTTATGGTCAATCAGCCTTGAGTGAGTCACGCACAGTCACATCCAACAGTAGCCTTTTCTGTGTAGATGTTTGAACGTAGAAATATAGCCTACAATCATGTAATTTTAATGGCAGCCATTCTACATCTCTGTGTTAATGTTTACGTGTTTTTCTTCTCTTTATCAGTTGTTGTATATTTGATGTATTTACATTGTGTATTGTTGTTGTTGCATTTATTTGACTCGACATCATTGCAAATGAGGGTCACCCCTCAATTGATCTTTCGAGGATAAATAAAGGTTAAATGAAATGAAAAAAATTGATTGGCCTTTTTATTTCATAAAGTGCTTACATTTTACATACAGCGATCATTCACAAGGACATTGATGCATGTCTGTCAACTTTACGGCAAAGTGGCAGCTGAAAATACTCTTTCAAGTGTTGTAGGACAAACTTTGAGACGAAGGTTGTGTTTTTAAAAAGGTTACAGCTCTTGGCATGCATGATATTAATTATAAACTTGTCAAATGAGTTGTTGATAGACGGTGGAGAGAGATTTGCTGTTCACATGCGACCTCTGGCGTTGAAAAAGAACCATTGAACCCTGAATTGGTTCTCGCACAGAATGTATAAAGTAGGCTAGATGTTTTGATGGTTTGCTCTTGTCTTAGGTAAAAGGATATTTATAGACTTACAAAAAAAACTAGGCTTTGACAAGACATTCTTGACACATAAAAAACACTTGTTGTTCTTAATTGTACCGCCTCCACATGGGCAGACATGTTATGCTGCCCTCTGCAGGCATCGTTTAGCTTCTGCACTGTTTGCTGAATGTTTTTTTAATTTTCTTTAAATTAAGAAAATATCAGACTTGGAGGTCAAAAACAGGGTGTTATCGCTGCACATTTTTCAACATAACAGTTATCAATCATCATCATCATCATCAACTTTTATTATTAGACTCAAGGTCCATTTAAAAAACATACAATACAAGAAATAGACAACACACAAATAAGAATAAAAACACATACCGACCAATTATAAAAGGCACTTATACCAATGCCTCCAAAGGTATGATTGGTAGCGAACTGCGCTATAACTTGGGTTTGACAGCAGCATTATGATTTCATTATTAGAGTCATTCAAACGACAGATAAAACGATACATATGCAGGCCCGGTTCTAGACAGTTAGATTAGGGTGGGCCTGCAGAAATTTTAGGTGGGCACACTGGGCAGAGAGACCGAAGATGCGAGCGCGTGCGAGCAGAATTTTTTTTGCCCTTGTAAGATATCTGCGTCTGCTTTTTGGCACATTTACTGTGAATTGTGTAGAACACAATATGCAAATACACTTTGAGTGTTGCTGTGTGGGAAATTTGATTCTTGGATGTTTTTTTTCCAAAATTTTTATGAATAACATATAATATACATTATGTACAACATAATGTATCTTTTTTTTTTAATCGCAGTATTAACTGTAGGCAGCCTGAGCTGATTGAAGAGAAAGCTATGGGACTGGGCAACCTGGATGGTGGTAGTCCAGAGCTATATACTATACACACTATATAGATATATAGTCTTTCCACTATTGCCTCCGATGTCCAGCTGGGTGAAAATAGTAGCCAGCCGAGGTCACGACCCTGCTGGGGAAAGTGAAATGCATGAATCTGGTGCACTTTGAGAGGAAAATTAAGAGGCTAAATCTGAGGAATTTTGTGTGAACAAATAATTTGGAGACACTGGGTCGGATGAATTAGAAGCTATTGAAGAAAGACACATGGATCTTCCATAGAAATATACATTTTAAATAAAATATTATGCAGGGTCCTCTGGGATGGGCTTGGGGCTCTTTTTCTTTTACGGGACATATTTTTCTGTAATATAATGAATCAATTTAAATGCAGTGAGAGGAACGAAGCAGAAGAACTTTGTTGTCCAGTTATCTTTTTTTCCACAGACGAGGCTGAAATAGGCTATAGACTACAGTATACACAGTGCATGGGCAACTGAGGGCAGCCCGATTTTCAAATATTTTTAAATAAACTCAATACACACTGTGCATGCCATGGACTTGAACGTGACGTGATCAGTTAACCTCGGATTACCTCCCAGGTGAACTGATTCAATTATTAAGCTATTAACTATCTACCAAAACATTGTATTACTTTTATTGTATGATAATTTACATTTACATAATATGATGTTGATATCAAACACACAAACTTAAAAAAAAAACTAAATAAAAAAAAAATTGGGGGGGGGGGGGGGGCCCTGGCAGTCGGGACCCTAAGCAACCGCTCATTCGCTTATGCCTCGGGCCGGCTCTGCTGACCAGTGACTACTATAAGCGGGTGGGTAACTTGGAGGCAGGCTGTCCTGCCCAGTGCCCACCCAATAATACAATTAGAAGCAATGCATGGTAATGGTATATTCTTTAGTATTAATTAATTGTCTGAATTTTATTTGACATTTTCTTGGACAGCGAATGAACAGGTCCGCCGATACTGGGCCTGGACTTCCACTTAAAAAAAAAAATAAATAAAAAAAAATAAAGATTTTTTTTTTTATTGGGTGGGCACAGCCCACATTTGGGTGTACACGGCCCACCCTGGCCCCTGGCTAGCGCCGGCCCTGTACATAAGGTTCCTCAATAAAGCTTGTAAGGTGTTAACACCTGCATTGACAAATAGCTCACTTGCACTGCTCCACCTTGGTCTTTTAAGCAAGATCCTAAAACAATCGTTGTAAGCAACCTGTAGTCGGTGCATAGATTTTTTGAATTTACCCCATAAGGGGGCAGTATACAGGGGAGTGCAATATGCTCTAAAGAGACATATTTTAACATGATCAGAACACGTGAAATTTTCTTGCCAACATATTGGCTTGGGCATATAATGACCGACACTGTCTTAAAATGTCGTCATCGTCAGACATGTGATCTGTTATAAAGTGCCCGAGGTACTTGGCTTTATAACAAACACAAAGCTCTTCCCCAGAGAGATAACATTGTGAAAAGTGGAGGTCCTTATCTCCTTTCGCCCTACATACTGTATTAGCACACTGCTCTTATTTGAATTGTATTGCACATCATTTTTGACACCATATTCCGTACACACATTTAACAGCTGCTGAAACCCAGCACTACTGGGAGAGAAAATGGCCAAATCATCCGCATACATTAAATGGTTAATCACCGTGTTACCAATCATACAGCCCGTACTACAATCGTTCAGTTGGTCAGATAAATCGTTCATGTACAGGTTGAAGAGGCCTGGTGACAGTAGCCCCCCTTGTCGAACTCCATTACCAACACTGAAAGGACCAGAGACACTGCTACCCCATCTGACTTGCATACTCTGGTTAGCATACCAGTATGCAAGTATTCTTATAATGCTAGCAGGTACACCCCTTTGATTTAATTTTGTAAACAGCTTCTGGTGATTGACTCTATCAAAGGCCTTAGAGGCATCAATAACTCCAATTAAAACAGAGGAATTTTGCCCTCTATACATTTCTACTATTTATTTTAAACTATAAATACACAACTCAGTGCCATGCTTTGGTTTGAAACCAAACTGATTGTCTCTGGTATTAATATAATTACCCAATCGATCTAAAAGAATACTCTCCAGAACTTTGGAAATCACACTTGCCAGTGCGATTGGCCTATAATTGTCCATGCTCCCAATCTTGCCTGCTTTGTTCTTAATGACAGGCACAAGAGTTACGGCCAACATAGAGTCGGGCAACAGCCCATGTGTCATAAAGCCAGTGAAACATATGGCAAGTAGAGTGGCCACTGTCAATATACAGATCATATCAAAATCAGTTTGATAGTATAAAACCAGTTATTTGAAGATAAGTCAACTTTGGCAAAGGCTTGAACAGCTGTACCAGAAACACCTGGGCCCCATAAGTTAATTAATAAAATAACAATAGAATTTCCTAAGCTATGATACAATACAAATGGGTTTTAAGAAAGGAAGACTGAAGACATAAGAAGAGATTAATATAGAGTAAAAAGTATGCTTCAATATTTGCAGTTTAAAGTAAAATACTTAAAGACCCACTTCACCCGTGGAAATATGAAGGTGTATTGAACTCTGAGATCCTATGTAGTATAAAAGTGCAAATATTTTAGAAATCGGTTCATCCTAGCCTGAGAAAAGGCAGAAAGAGTGTTTCATGGTCTCACTGTCTAACCCTATATTTTCCCATGGGTGACTCACACAAGGTAAAATGTAGGGTTGGATTAACAGGACAGCTTGGCCAAGGGAAGACTGAGGGAGGAAAAACCTCATTCATTACATTATAATAGTGATTTTATAATGATAGAACGCCGGTTCTATATGGGTGAAGTATTCCTTTAAGTTAAATATGAGTACCTCAATATTGAAATGTATTTTACTGACCACCACTGTTAATGACAACATGTTTTACAGAGTGGAGGACATTAGGGCTCCCAGGAGCCCAGCATCTCAATTCATACAAAGCCAGCCGGGCATACAGTAGGCCTAATACATTCATTCACATTTTCTTTACTTGCGTTATCTACTTGACTGAAAAAAGACACATTTTTCTTTTCTTTGTTTTGTTTTATTTTGTTAGGCTATATTTATCGTTAAACAAAATATTTAAGTAAAACCTGTCAACACTTAAACAATTGTACAGTCACATTTTGCCTTCGTTGTCTGTAGGCTATTGAATATGGCCTACAATGGTTAAAATAAAATCAAAAAAAAAGAAGAAGGGGCAAACCTGCCATAATAGGCCTACATGATGGGGCAAACTTTTTTTTTTTTTTTTAAGGTCCATTTGGCAAACGCATAGACTGTTTGTAGGCTATATTAAAAATTCCATAAACGTAATGGAAGTATGGGCGGGTCTTCGGCGCAGTGAGGCAGCCGTGTGTGTGGACTCTCCCAGTCCCTGCAGCGGTTCAGACCGGAGCAGACCTCCGCCCCGTCCCCACTGTCAGAGGAGCGTTGAATCCGGGAACCTTGGAAGTAATCATGGCGTCGGGCCTGTCCTGTGTTGTTGTGTTGGCTGCTCTATGTGTAGCCCTAGCCCCTTGTGTGTATGGTGAGTTTTATCCCTTCAAATGCCAAATACTCTGTTTTCTTACATCATTATGTTGTCGGTGTCGTTGTTGTTTTTTTACTGCGTGTTATTTGTTTGTTTTAAGGTTAGCTCAGGAGTTAGCATTAGTGACCGAGGCACAGACAGACCAAACTCAGGACGGTAGCCTTGTAAACATTGTTTTTAATCATGGAACCTTCATTTATATCAACAAGATAAAGGAGTAGACTATTAACCGCTTACTAGTTCTCCTTTTATTCAAGTTAAAAGTTGTTGACAATGTAGCGACACTCACACCAAACGAATCTAACGTTATAGCCTTGACTCAACTAGTCTGTTCCTCTTCCTTGTTGGGCAGCATAACCTGAACTTTTATATAGACATGCTTGCAATGTCGTCGGAAGAATGTGCCTTCCTTTATAAAAAAGAAAAGAACAAATTAAGCTATATAAGTTATCCTCAGTGATGTTAAAAATAATGGTGGATAAAATGTTAGAAACGCCTCCGAAAAGGCCTATAAGGGAGTGGGCAGGAAGCTGAATCAACATACGTTTATTTTCATTGCAGGACTGTTTTCATAGACGCCCTTTCTTTCGCAAACAACTTGACACGATTTTAATGATGGTTAAAAATTTTATTTGCAACAGTCGTCAGTGAAAGGTCTATAAACCCAATAGTGGGACTAAAAAGAAGCTGATTTTTGGAATACCAATTTGTGACATCAAAAAAGGAATTTGCTAATTGATCATTCAAACTTGTGATGTAAACCTGCTTTTCCTATTCCAACTTGATAAATAATTTGACGGCATAGGCTCTTTACTAAAAGGTGCTACAAGGAACTTTGAGATATTTCTGAAAGTCAATGTGTTCCTTTGATGATCATAAATAACGTGTAACAGCAAACGAGACCATCAGTGCGACGAATACTATTTTTATATATATTTTCTTAATGGCTTTGCCATGGGTACGCTCACCCAGCAACAACAGCTGGCATAGTAAAAACAGTAACGCTTTTGTCCAAAGAGGATGCAATAATTAACACAAACTGAAAGTTCCTCGGAGCATTTTTAGCAAGTACCGCTATTGGGAACCACAACCTATTATGCATCCAACTTCACTTGTGGTCCAAATCCGACCACATTAACTGTAATATCTTGTTAATTAATTCTATCTCACTGTTATCACTCCTATAGCCTGTAGTAAGCACATATTGATCCAAACCACTGCTTTGCGGCCTGTTGATTGATCAGGGAAGATACTTAATATAAGGGCTTTATGTAAAGAGGGACCACAATAGCCAGTATATGCAAGGCCAAGTTAACAACCCATGTGGAACAGTAAAGTTACCACTACAGCTTTGTCTTCAGTGTTCGCAGCAAGGCTAACCTCTCCCCCCCCCATCTCTCTGCTTTGTTACAGGTGATGACAGAGACTGTGAATCCTACACAGACGTGTACAGCAATTGGCAGGATTTCAAGTCATGCGGGTACTCATCCTATTGCTGTGGTTCCTGCCTCAAGAAATACTGCTGCACGGACAATTTTCATCGGTTCACTAAGGATGATCAAGAGGAATGGTATGCTACCCTTTTTCTAAATTCCTGTTATAGATGATAAAACTGCCTCTCTCTAAGTCGTGACATTGTTGTGTTAGAGTGGAGAAGGTCAAGGTTTTGTCTCCCGTGGGAGAAATTAGTTTTGGACAAGGGCAAGTGGTTAGGTGGACAAATACACCAAACAGAACCTATATTAAATCTGGGCGAAATCATCCAACATTAACCAATGTGCAAAACATGAACCCATGGACCGCTGCTACTCAAAACACATACTCAATTCTTCAAATGCATACACTTGGCTCATCCTTACATAATACTAGGGTACAGACCATATTCAGATGCCTTTGCAGATATGTTAAGCAAATGCCTTAATAATATACGCAATTATATAATAAAAAACCTGTAAGAACACTTCACCCCGATTCTACATATCAGTGAAATTAATAATTCAATCAGTTGTAAGGACTACAGTCTTCCTTTGTTTCCTCCTCATCCTCCATTATTTATTAGTTAATGGGATAGTTCAGTATTTTTGAAGTGGGGAATTGTATGAGGTACAATAGACAGCCGTCTAGACTGAGAGAGGGATGAATGCTAATAGTAGCCCCTTTTACACAGAGATTGCGGCATATTGACGGAACAACATCACTCAAATATGCCGTCCTTGCTTGCTTTTGTGTTATTTACACAGAACCAAGCAACGCCGGCCTGCTGGCGCATCAGTAGCCCCTTTTACACAGCGCTCCGGAATGAGAGGTGCTTGTAAACAGCGTCAGGTGTGACGTAAACATTTAGCGCCGCGTCGGTCAGCTGCTTTACAACAACAACACTGGCCGGTGAATTGAGAGCAGAAGTGCTGGAGCTTGCAGTAAGAGGGCCGTATGTTACTGTCCCCGTGATGTGCCGGTTGATCTCGCTACGCGCTGAGTCCAACATCTCTGGGACTGTTAACCAAACTGACAAAAATCACTCCGCTGCTCACTGCTTCACCTCTGTGTCTGTGTTTGTGTGACAGGTTGGCTGTGAGCGAGTCTCTTTGTAAGGGCAGCGATCTGCCAATCAGACACACACATACACACAGTGTGTGAAGTCACGTTACTGTAGACAGAAATAAACTGTGGATATATGCTCAGACTTAGGATAATAATAGCGGCGGCGATCCGGTCGCAGCCTAGCTTAGCCTAGCCTAGCTTAGCCTAGCTTTCCCATTGTACAACTTCCCCTGGGCAGAAATAGACTCATACACTCTGCAAAATGAAGCGTGGGGGTTTGGATTGAGCAGCGGACTTTATGACCAGCTAGATTATACACCGTTCCTTTTATTTGGTGATTTTTACGGGACATCAGGCTGCCGTGGTTAATGTTAAACACACGTCCTTCAACTGCTAACATGGTCGCATGTTTAGAACGTAGGCTATGGAACGTCAAACGCACCCCTGTTCCGCAACAACAAGCTGGCCGCATTTATACAGAGAGGCGGAACTGATTGTGTCGGGAATCTTACTACCCCCGAGGTAGTAAAATTCCCGGAACAATCTCTCGCACCTTTCTTCCCTCGTTCCGCAACGGTCGCATTTATACAGCAGGGCGGAGGGCCGAAATTCCGGCATATTCCCGGCTTTCACTGGCTGTGTAAAAGGGGCTAGTGATTATGTCTTCACACACCTTTTCCATCAACTCAATTAAACATAGTCAGAGTGCAGTACAAGTAGGGCTGGGCGATATATCGAATATATGCGATGTATCGCGAGATGTTCTCCACGGGATGTATAAAATGACCCTATCGCGACCATTGAATACACATTGGCACGTAATGTGATTTTTTTTTAGCCGCCGCCGCCACCGGCAAACTCGCTGGTGTTCGCTTCTCTCGCTCTTTCCTGTG
The DNA here is from genome assembly GCF_949987685.1 of Ammodytes marinus. NCBI lineage: Eukaryota > Metazoa > Chordata > Actinopteri > Uranoscopiformes > Ammodytidae > Ammodytes > Ammodytes marinus. Next base: position 6,693,488 of record NC_137233.1, on the reverse strand, counting down.
GCTCTCTGCCTCACAGACTCACATGCATTGGCAACTCACTCACTCCCCCCTCCCAACCTCCTGGGCGCGCACCTATGATGTAGTTTGCAGTGCGCCCTGTGTGTGTTTACTTTTATCGCCATGTGAAAACAACGAGAGGGGGAGAAAAAAGACGAGGGCTCTTGTGCTCTTATGACAGCCGAACGAGCGGGTGGAGGGGGGCGCGAAAGACGGCGATGGTGGCCGTCGTTCATAGCATGGACCTTTTTTGTAGGTCCATGCTTGATGAGAAGAAGGCTACACAGGCGAACGACCGGGGGAGGCGGGCGCACATGACAGCATTAGCGGCCGCTGTACACAGCACAGCCTGCCCTGGTCCTTATGAGAGGAAGGCTAGTGGCTACACATGCGAAAGAACGGGGGAGGCGGGCGCTTGACAGCATAAGCGGCCGCTGTACAGAGCCTGGTCCTTATGAGAGGAAGGCGAACGAGCGCTGGGGGGCGGATTAGCCTACTCCGACTTAACGGAGAGTTTTTGGTCCAACGTCACACAACCACGGCATCACATTTATTACGGGCAGCCTCTTATAATAGGTCCATGTCAGCACCAAGGGAGGTGCACACCGTTTATTAATTAAAAGTCTATGTAAAGTAGGCTACACTTGCGAGTATTTTTTATAAAATAAAACATAGTGTTTTATTGATAATGCAGGAGGGCTAGATCAATAGGTATGAATAGCATCCAGGAATGGTGCATCGGTTAGAATGCAAGGAATATGATGATGAGACTTTGCTTTCTTTAGACTATATTATTCTCAGCCGTATTTATTTAAATCCTCTGATTATCTTCCAGTTTTATTTTCATGAACTCAATACAGGAGAATTAAACAATAAGGCAGGTAACAGAGGGACGATGAGCCACCTGCTGGTTGCGCTCGCATGAATCTCTCTCGGTCTAACAGGCAGAAAACGAAACTTAATTTATACAGTGGGAGCAACTGCTCTTAAAGCGACAGTAACCATTATAAATGTCAGAGCCTTTTATACACATAGACTACTATTATGGAGCAAAACCTGTTCTGCATTTAAAGTGTGACTGCTATCTTCAGGGGGTTAGTGGTGATAAACAATTAGTAAGTGGTTGTAATGAGTCATAATTAGTGTTCTCAGTTTACAGATTAACAGAAGATGGAAAAAACTGTTTCCAAATAAAATAATGCTGGATCCATTGTATGGGAGTGGAAGGATGTGGAATAATCAATAAAATGTGCAAACTCTTTGCCATGTGCAAGTTTCAAATTGTTCCGATAGAAAGCACTAAAGAATATAAACAAGATGTTGTTTCATGTAGCCTAATGCATCGTTAGTGCAGACACATTTTGCAGGGACTATTTAAATCATATTACTGGTTTGATGTTATGCAAAAAATAAATTAAATTGAGCATTTAGGATGTGCTCTAGAGGAGATTTGAAATATATCGAGATATATATCGTGTATCGAGATATAGTAAAAAAGTATGGAGATATTGATTTTAGCCCATATCGCCCAGCCCTAACAAGGGAAGTGTCATATAAAATGCTATTAGCCTGCCTGATAGCGAGACAGACAGACTAGAGATGTGTGGTTGCAGCCTGGCTTTGCAGTGACTGCAGCAGAGCAACAGGATGTAGTGTCTTCCTGCAGACGACCACCAGCATAACACTAATGAGTGAATACATTCTAACTGGCAGCAGAAGTCTCCTTTCACATAGTATATAGTGGCTCTCCACTGATGTAGAAAGTTGAGATAGGACAAAGACCTCTGCTCAGAATGCTCAGTCTATTTTTTTTTTCATCACTGTCCCGAAAAACGATTTTAACCGTCCCAAAAATGATCATTCTTTATATTCGTCATAATCTATAGTTTTGGTTGTTAGTGGCATTACAAAAAACACGGTGTTATGAAGAAACAACTTGTTACATTTATTTTGCTCCACTTAAAGAAAGTTGACAAGTAAATCAAGATGAACAGCGACAATTATTTTGACTAACAGATTAATAGTGAAAGAATTCAGCAAATTATTTGAAAATCTCTACCAGCATGTAAGGAACGGAATAATAAGACACATATTTTAATTACAGAAAGGAATTCAAACATTCTGTGGCTAAGGTTTCTTAGTCCTTGTACTGATGCACTATTTTCAAAGGAAACGATAGTGCTTCCTGGGCTTAGCGCCGCCCTAGAAGGTTGTGATTGGTTGTAAACAGGCCGGCCCATTTTTTCCCCCCTGATATCAGAAAAAGAAAATAACTTGCTGCCAGCCAGAGCATATTATCTAGTCTATGTCTACGAGCTGTAGTTTGGTCTGGCGGTGCAAGGCCTATCTTATAACAGATTTGCCAAAATGACTAACTACTATCAATATGAATATAAAAGGTAAGGGGGCGTTTCAAGAGGTTTTTAAAATAGAGAATGTTTACGTGTTATCCAGTATTGAGTATTGCTCAAGGGACAGCTGTGACAAATATTGCTTATCTATAACTATCAATGGTGGAACATGTGTGATAGGATATTATATAATTCAACTTGTTTTGTGTTCTATTAAGGTGATTGAAACATAACTATGCTATTTCTTTCTTTTTTTTTAGTGAATATTATTCACACTCTTTCTCACCGTTACCCATCATCGTTGGTGTCACTGTTTCTATCGTGTTTTTGCTCATCTGCATCTGCTGCTGTGTGTGTCCCTGCTGCTGCCTGTACAAGTTGTGCCGCAAGCCAAGATGTAAGTAGCCCTTTCACTATCGATTATTAACCATCTGTTGTTGTCTTTGTGATGCTTGGATACGGATAGGTATAAAGCCTTGATATTAGCAACAGCCTATGTTTCAGGAGCTCAAAATGAACTGTGATTAGTTGTGTTGATTTGGAATACTTGGAGAAGTGGGCACCATAATGTAGGGGAAGAATACTATTTTTTATCAATCAGGATTTTCTCTCGGTAGTCTCAAGAAATGTGAGCCTCAACATGACCACCTATGAGGAAACGTATTGCTTTACTCTTTGCAACATTTTGTTTGTTTCAATCGGCCAAGCCTAATCTTCCTCGAGATGTTCAGAGTATAAATCCTGGCACTCCCTGAACTGCATGTGACACAGAAGGGTTGGGCTTCAGGAAAACAGAAACTTAACCCATTTATGACTATGGCAATCTAGGATGCATGTCCTTAATGCCTGAGGGTTTTCTGAAAAAATTGTACGAATTGTCAACGTCTACCAAAACCTTAATATCTAAGCCTGTGTAGCACATAGAAACATGAAATAAAATACATTTAAAAGGTAACGTTCACAGGTTTTATTTAAACATGCTCCCTTAGCGCTTACAAACCAACACATTTTTCTAAAAATCGTCAAAATTAGATGGAGGAGAAAAAAAAAGAATAAATAATATAAAATATTTAAAAATAATGTGCTAAATGAGGTTATAATCCTGCTTCCTTTTAGCATGGATAGTAGTGACTGAGTGTGCAGTGGAGGGATAAAGATAGACATATGTGTCAGGTTGATCTGCATAGGAGGGACAGGAAAGGGTGGGGGAGGTAGGAGACAGGTACACAGGTAAGCTGGGTGGTGGAAGAGGAGTGGGAGACAGGTTTGGGAGGCAGACAGGTTGAGATATACATTCATATTATAATCGTGGGTGGGGCAGGCTGACCCAGAACAGCAGGAGGCTGTCTGCAGGAACATTGTCCTCTTTCAAATGTATAGTCAGGCTGGCTAATCTCTCTACAGTTGTCAATACAATGCAGTACCTTGATTGACAGGGATAGCAAGATATAGATGTTCCCCCATCAGGTTATTTTGACCATAAACAGTTTTTCTATGGATTTTACAAAAAAATACACTGAATCTTGATTTTCTAATTTATGATAACGGATACTTTTCACAAACATTCGATGACTACTTGCAGCTTCACATAATGTGATTTTTTTTTTTAAAGCTGCAAAAAAAGATGATAAAAATAAAAATAAAATCTTCTTCTCAAGAGTGACTGTTAACTGGTATGTTATGCTATTGATTGAATATTTTGTGGGCGGCTTTGAACTTGGGGAAGGACAACATGTGAATGTGTCAGCCTGGGCTCTGGGATGATGGGCATTTTTACAATTGTGTCACATTCTATGGACCAAATAATTCACTAGTTCAGTGAATAGGAAAGAAAACAATGAGCAAGACAATTGATAATGCAAACAATCCTCAGTTACAGCCCTGGGGAGCTTTTAAGGTATTGAAGCAACATTTTCTGAACATGCTAAGCCCAAACATTAACCATATATTTTATAGTAGATATTATAAAAGGGTCAGAGTAAGGATGACAAATGATGAGAGCATGTAGCCGCACATGTGTAGGTAACGCAGCACTTTAGCTCAAGTTGCTGACTGGCTGTTGACAACTTCTCAACCTAAAAGTAAAATGCATTTTTAAAACGTTTCTCATGAAGAAGCCTCTTAAGCCCCTTTTACACAGAGATTGCGGCATATTGACGGAACAACATCACTCCAATATGCCGGCTTTGCTTGCTTCTGTGTTATTTACACAGAACCAAGCAACGCCGGCCTGCTGGCGCATCAGTAGTCCCTTTTACACAGCGCTCCGGAATGAAAGAGGTGCTTGTAAACAGCGTCAGGTGTGACGTAAACATTTAGCGCCGCGCCGGTCAGCTGCTTTACAACAACAATGGCCGGTGAATTGAGAGCAGAAGTGCTGGAGCTTGCAGTAAGAGGGCCGTATTTTACTGTCCCCACGATGTGCCAGTTGATCTCGCTACGCGCTGAGTCCAACATCACTGGGACAGTTAACCAAACTGACTAAATCAATCCGACCGCTTCACCTCTGTGTGTGTGTGTGACAGGTTGGTTGTGAGCGAGTCTCTTTGTGAGGGCAGCGATCTGCCAATCAGACATACACACAGTGTGTGAAGTCACGTTACTGTAGACAGAAATAAAGTGTGGATATACGCTCAGACTTAGGATAATAATAGCGGCGGCGGAATGTGTTAGCAAAACAGTAGCTCTGTGGCTAACAGCTGAGCCGGAGCCTTCAGTCAGCTGAAGCAGACAGTCTAGCGGGGCGAGCAGACTATTCCCCCGTTACTAGGTCGACCTTCAAGCTGAACAAGAGCCCTCCGCTGCGCGTCGGGCTCCTGCTTCAGCTTGTCGGTCTTTATTTCTAGCAAGTGACCCGTTCGCTATACTTTATCCCTTACTTAGCCTAGCCTAGCTTTCCATTGTACAACTTCTCCTGGGCAGAAATAGACTCATACACTCTGCAAAATGAAGCGCGGGGGTTTGGATTGAGCAACGGACCTTATGATCAACTAGATTATACACCGTTCCTTTTATTTGGTGATTTTTACGGGACATCAGGCCGCCGTGGTTAATGTTAAACACACGTCCTTCAACTGCTAACATGGTCGCATGTTTAGAACGTAGACTATGGAACGTCAAACGCCCCCCTGTTCCGCAACAACAAGCTGGAGCATTTAAACAGAGAGGCGGAACTGATCGTGTCGGGAATCTTACTACCCCCCGAGGTAGTAAAATTCCCGGAACGATCACTCGCACCTTTCTTCCCTCGTTCCGCAACTGTCGCATTTACACAGCTGGGGGAGGGCCGAAAGGCCGGCATATTCCCAGCTTTCACTGGCTGTGTAAAAGGGGCTTTAGTTTACAGTGTGTTGGAGTATCCGTCTGTCAAGTTCAGAACAGAGCATCAGGGGACTCATTTGAGATGTGTTTTTTTTTTGTCCACCCACCACATGACTTTCATTACTGCAGTGGCTTGGTCTTACTAACAACTCAGGCATGGAGACACACAAACTATCCCCCAAATCACAATGTTAGGCAAAGAATATGAAACACTGGCCGCTTTAACAAATAGGTAGTTTATTGAGGGAAGAGTTTCACTTGGATTTTTTTAGTGATCATCTGTGGTGATCATTGTGTCCCACATGTCAATGACTCAGATTAGTCATCAGTTATAATCACCATTTGAAGTTCTTGCCAAACGTTTAACACTGGATGTTAATTCACTGGAAAGGTTATAGCATTTATGCTGCTGGTTTACAAGTAGAAGCCTGTTTATTCTGAATGCTTTGGTGGAAATTGGTTTGAGAAATAGGGTTTCTTTCCTGTTCATGCAAATATCTGTTTTCTTTATAAGGTTATTGTTAACAAATCCTATAAAAAGAGTTAGCAGGGCTATAGAATAACTTTATCATTGGTTTAGTCCTGCAGCTAAAAAATAGTCCCCACCAAATAAACAATTTTCTCCCGTTTGACTAACGTTTGCTGAAAATGAACTAGCCAAGCAGTTAAAGGGAAACATTTGCCCTTTTCTAAAAACAAAAACTATTTGTTACCTGTTTTTCGTGATTTACATGTTGCCTTACCCGTGTAAACCGGAGAAGCAGCACTGTGCCTGCATGCTGTCTCTTGCGGATGTGCAGATTGTATGTAGACAGAGCATTTGTTGTTGCACATGTGCGTCTGAGAAGCAGACACTGAGGCTGAACTGTTGCTGTCAGTGGGCTGTGACAAAAGTAGAAGTGATTTAACAATAAGTACAATGCAGTTAAGAGCTCTCCTCTTTATAATGCAAAGAACTCCTTGATCTGTTAACAAGAGAGGAGATCAAGGAGGATGTGGCTGGAGAGATATAATGACAGAATTAACTATGAACTGTGATAGTTGTAAATTGAGCCAAAAAATATCATTATGTTCAAAAACTAAAACCTAAAGTTTAAGCCATCTATTTCACATTAGCTTGGTCTTGTCTTTTGTTTTAGTGAATCGTTTAATCTGTATCCTATGAATGGGCTGATTGTGTCTTTGTTTCCGCTCGCCCTTGAACCCTCTTCTCTGAATGAATTCCTTACGACTCCCCCAACAGTAGAGGAAAGCACCTGAGGGGGGTGGGTGTGTGTGTGGAACTTCCTTTCGGTTCAGTCTTCATGCCGCAGCCTCCTTCAGCTTATTATTTAGTTTGTATTATTTGCAATGCAGCGACTCAGCTCTGGCAGACAGCGTTGGGCTTAAAACACAAGTGAGAGTTCCAGCATTCCCCAGACTGACTCGGGCTGTTGCATGTCAGGATCACATCCAGGAATGTCAGAGAGCTCCACCCCGTGTGACTCATTGTTTCCAAGACAACTGCAGGAGGAGGGGGGGGAGTAATTTACAGGAAGTGGTCTTGTTGACACCCACTCAGTGGGGGGATGTGGGGGGGAATACAGTGGGGGGCGGGGAGTAGAAAGGCTGGCGCACATGTGTTTTTGTCTTCTGATTTTACTTAAACGGGTTCCTGCCCCCTGGTGCTGTATTTCTATAGCCTACATCTGTGTCAATCTAGCAAGTAACAAATCGTGATGAAGGCTCTTTGAAAAAAGCTGTGTAAGTCCCTGTAATGCTAATCTAGTAAACTCCCGTTTAGTTTCCTTGATAGAAACCTTATACGTTTATAATAGAGAATGTTTTGTTTCTAGTAAAGAGAGAGCTATGATTTACTGCTCCACCTTAACTCATCAAGTGCTTTGTGTAACAAGGTGAGGTGCACTGCTTCATGTCGCATGCAGTTTGCTGCCTGACAGGACAAACCCAGGGCAAAGAAAGTCCAAAAACCACAAACTGCAGCTTAATACACCCTGCGTTTCAATCCCCATGTTTTCTGCTATTTAATTAGTATGGTAGAAAAAAAGATTTAGGATGTCCCGATTCTTGTGGCCAGATTTAGGATGGTTAGAAGTACCCGGATGTCTACTACATCCGGCTGAAATTTTTTGTGTTGAAAACAGCATCCTATTTTAGGGATTCTAACCCATAATCAAGTGTGCATCTGAAGTGACTTCACATTGACGGAGCCTCAATATAAAAAACAAACGGTGATGGGGCGGATATAAAAGCAAGAGGCAAGATCAAGGTACAATGTTCTGATGAAATAAATAAGTTAAAGTATGTTCCAATAGTATGCCTACTGCATCCTAACTAGATTATTTTTATGCGATTCGGAACGCAGGGACACAGAATGTTATTATTTCTTTCCTGGATTTTGGAGGTTGGACGGTCAGAGGAAACTGCTTTAGAATTATTTTAGTTTAAACTTAGAGACAAGAGACCCAAATGGAAGTTCCACCCCTGAGTCCAGTCCATATCCTCATCTAAATAGAAAATACAATTTTGTTTGTTGTTTTTTTTAGCTCAGCTTTCTTAGTGTCACTGCAGGGTTTGTACGGTTGTTGAAATGCAGAAGTGACTGTGTTAATTCTCAGAAAAAAAACAATGACTTCTCTGTATGAAATCTGAACTTTTCATCTGTGTAAATGTTGTAATAATGACCATTGTTATGTATGTGGAACTCTTGAGTCTCTGTGTTGGTGAGAATAAATGCTTGGAGTAGTTTTACATTCCCATTTACAGAGCCTAGGCTGTGTATTAACAGATTTTGTTAGACAACAAACCTTCTCCAGATAACTTGATTTTACCGTAACCGGGCTGGCTACCATCATGTTTTCCCGGTTCACCCAACAATCAGCTCAGACCAGACTAGGTTTTCCTGGTCAAGCTAGTTTGAGTTTAGTTACCTCACCCCATAGTGTAATAGCTATATTATCTGTTTTCTCATCTGTTTTTTCTCTTTATTTCCAGCTGTGATAGCCACCAGTACCCACACCACAGTGGTCACTTCTGTTCCACAAAATTACCCCCAGCAGCCGACTGGCATGCCTTACCAGGGAGCACAGTATCAGCATATGCCAGTGCAGCCAGGCCATGCAGTTCGGCCGGGGTATGGAGCTCAACCCGGGTACGGAGCACAGCCCGGGTACGCAGCTCAGCCCCAGGGGTATGGAGCTCAGCAGCCCATGGCCCAGGGCTACGGACCTGCTCCCATGTCAACAACCCACTACCATGGACAACCACTAACACCGGGACCGCCACCAACATATCAGGAAGCCAGTGAGTGTGGAGTTATTCTTACAAAACAGTTACAGGTTTGGTTGTGACATCAGCCTGTTGTGAAATCATTACCTTCCTGTTTAGAAGCAGCTTCCAGAATAGATAGATAGATAGATAGATAGATAGATAGATAGATAGATAGATAGATAGATAGATAGATAGATAGATAGATAGATAGATAGATAGATAGATAAAAAATGCTTTTAACTAGACACTAAAAAAGTTAGCGTTTGTAAGTGAAGTGTGAAGTCTTCAACCTACACTCTTTGTAATTCTATATTTAAAGGTCACATATTATGCTAAATGCACTTTTTAAATGTGTTCTAACATATCCATGGGTCCACGGTGTGCCTAGAGACTGCCAAAATATTTTAAAAAATAACAATCTCTCCTGTTCTCACTCTCCCCCTTTCTGAAACCCCCACCCCTCCCCCCCAATATACTCCAGTCAGAATTTTCCCCTTTTCTGACCTCACAAACTGGAAAGCCAGAAGCTTCCACTGTGCAGCCCACACCCCTATTTCTTATTGGTCCACGGCCCTGACAGACAGAGGGCGAGGCGTATCTGGCTTCGCTTCCGGACAGGGGGCGGGGGCAGCTCAAAGATTGTATATTTACGAGGGGAGCTGCAGCTCTTTTTAAAAAACAGGCCATTGTGAGATTAGCTGAACATCAGCATAGTACAATAAATTATCTGAAAGTTTTTTTCAGCAAACAATTAAAGAAAAACGTAGTAGGGACCACTAAGACCATATAATATGGTGTATAATAGAACCGAAACGTGTATAATATGGGAGCTTTAAGCTCCTAAAGGAATGTTACTGGGTTCTTGTTAACCTTTACTCTCAGTGAGTCATTACACAAAGTTGATGATTGCATGTTTTTATTTATTTATTTATATATTTAGAAACACCAAGCATACTATAAAAATAAGCACCCTTAAATATATGGTCATGAAACATTTCAGCGTGTTTTTTAAAAACAAATGATACTATTTTGGTGCTTCAGAAAACTTGCAATTGGACGTGAGGAGAACCGCAGCTGGTATAAAGTCGGGTCATCATGTCTGTCTGGATTTTTTTTTTTTAAAGGAAATGAACCTAACAGCCCTAATCTATTGTGTTTTCTATCCAAGCTTTTCATCCTCTTTCCATGTTTTTTTTCTTTCCATGTGCCCTAGCTGGTCCTGGCCCCAGCTACCCTCCCAACCCGATGCCTTACAGCCAGGCAGCGTTCTCCCCGGGCCAGCCGTCCTACCCCATGCAGCCCCCGCCCGCACATCCGCAGCCCAACGCTCCAATGCCAACACACACAGACTTCCTAGCTCAACCGGCATTCAACCCGGACTTTGTCTCACCGCCACCCAAGACTGGTTAACGGAACCACAGTGCCACACTCGACGACCACTTTAAAAAAAAATTGCTGCAACATTTTTCCAACTTGGCAGAACTGGAGATGTGTAAATCGGGAAAAATTAGGACGAGGGGGGGTGTTTTTTTTCCGTGCGTCCTCATGCATTTGTTGCGTGGCAGTTAAAGGTGCACTATGCAGTTTCAAGGGAGGGGGAATTGTTTTAAATGTGCAGAGCCTGCAATTAGTTTACAAAACACATGTTATTCTTAGTCATTAATAATTATATCATTATAATTCAAAACTTAAGTTATTTTGAGGCACCTAGAGCCAAATTTAGAATATGTTTTGTAAACCAAACTGCGGGCCCTGCTGCTGTGAACAGCAACAGTGAAACAATAACTTTTCAGGAAGCGTTCTAACTTCAAACTGTGTTAAAGGGATCCAATTTTCTTTTGAGGAACATTTGTTAATTCAGTTATGGGAATATGCCTCAGAGACTGTTCACTTCTCTGACACACACAAAGTTACATAGTGCACCTTTAAAGATGGGAACAGTTGTGACACATGTGTAGCTGTTGTATAGTGCATTTGTTCTGTTGCAGAGTTGCCAAGTGAAAATGTTGACACCCCTTGGCTTGTGTTGCATGGACTTACTATATGCAAGTGGTGAGATTGTTGTTGTATTGTTTTAGATATTTCTTAGAGGCTCCATCATGGTGGATGACACTCAAAACCACTGAGTCTGATTTCAAAAGTGAAATTAAAGGAGAAGTCATTTAACATGTATATCAACAAAAACAACTGTTAATATACATGTTAAATCACTCTATATAATCATACAGCAATCACTTAAACAGTATGCCCAGTTCATAACACAGGTCTCCCAGTCATTCAGCATTGCAGTAATTGCCAGATCAAATTTTAGCTAAGTATCCCGCCCGTTTTTATCCTATCAGGAGACAGAACGCTATAAAGAGGCGGTTCTCTGTGCCCGTGAACGATGACTCGCTGCTCTCCATCGTGTCACTATCTGAAAAAGACGGCTGCGTGCTCGTGGTGGTGACGTAGTAGGGACGAGACTGCCAACTGTAGCCACTGACAGGAAGTTAGCTAAAAGGACTATATCACTTAACTTCTCCTTTAATTGCTCTGACTTTTACAGCTCTCAGTCTGAACATGCCTTAACACCTCCCTCTTAGTCCCTGTCCACGAACCAGCCTGAACTTCACGCTACCATCTGCTGTACAGCCATTTGCTGTCAGACACAGTGGGGCAAACCCGGAAAGAGTTTTGGTAGTCGTGGCCATAATCTAAACGTATTTTCTGCCATTTCTATCTCAGAGGGGTTAAGTGCTTTCAAGTTTTTTCACAAACTTTTCTCATGTTCCTTTGTTCCCCCGTTTTTATAAGGGCATATAATGTCATTTGTGTGTGTGTGTTACTTGGGAACAAATTAAGTGTCCTTTTCAAAATGAGGCATTGTCAGTTGACCACCCATATTCAGAGGGTAACAGTTTCAATGATGTGGGTTCAAGAAAAAGGCCTCCAGCAAAAAAGGGAACGTTCATATTGTCAAGCCTACGAAGTCCTCCTCGCACAGAGGGGAAGTTTGCAACAAGGTTTTTTTTTTATGTGGTCATTTACAAGTGCTATGCTCAGGTTGTTTTCATTCCCCCACCCACCTTACAGCAGGTGTATAAGAGCTGAAATGCATCGGCAGCTTTGAATGAGATAACCAAAGTACTTTTTTTTCTACAAACAGTCAAAACACTCACATATTTGAGTCCAAAAAAAAAAATTGGTAGGATCGCAAAATGCAAGAAGAAACAGTAGCTTTCTAAGTCATGTTTACTTTTATGCTAAAGTATGTATATCATTTTCAACAGTTTAAAATCCCATGTTCTGGTTATTTACGAGAGTTGTGTTTCTCGTACTTTACTGGCATCATAAAGGTTAAATTAACATTCGACTGGCCAAATAGTTTTTTTTGCAATTAGTTCGTCATTGCTGCCATCGAAGTGTGTAGCCTCTCGACTGCTGTCCTTTTTAGTTTCAACCCAAACAAGGTATGTTAAAACTCCTTATAGGTCATAGGTTTCTTATTCAGAATCGTGTTATATGCCTTATTTTGTTGAATAATTTTCTTTCTCTGATAATCGTCATCACTATTGCCTTTATTAAACTGCACCAGCATGCCAGTCAGGTTTGAATAGGTGCTCCGTTCTTTATTTTACATTTTTCTTAATTTTTTGTATCTGAAAACCATTTCTGCTTTCTGAAATGACTTGACAATAGTTAATTTTGAAGTGACCTTTTTTCTTAAGATCCCAGCTGAACATGGAGAAGTACAGTCACAGCTCATGTGACAAGCCAGACATTTATGTTTTGAGGCTATTTGAAATCCCAGACTTTAGAGATTCCTTTGTTTTTGACATTTTCCTTTGAATGTGGTTTAAGAACACGCAGTACCTATAATGTTTCAGTGAGTAACATAGGTACAGGTTTCTGAATGACTTCTGACGGATATTGTCTTATTTTTGCAGCCGTCGTGAGGGAAAACCACGTCGGCTAATAAAAGAGTCTTTGGGCCAGTTTCACAGACATGGATTAAGCCTAGTCCTGGACTAAATGGAATTTTGAATGGAGATTGTCCATTGAAAGTACAATTTAGTCCAGAACTAGGCTTAATCCATGTCTGCGAAACCGGCCCCTAATGTCCGCAGTCCCCACTTATCTTTGCCATTTGTAAACCAGTTTATTTGTGAGAAATGTGTTTCTCAAATCGACCAAGCGATTTATCTGTGTACTTCATTGTCAGCTCGTCGTTCGCCAAAAATCTGTCTTTACAAATGTGGTTGCAGTTTTTTTTTTGGCCAGTGATTGATTCTTCAATGTGACTTTAGCTGGTGTGTGTGTATGCGTGTGCGTGCATGTGTGTTTGTGATCTTTGTGTTGTACTTAACCAGTAGAGTTTTATTCTTGTTCCACGTCTTGTTTCTCGTCTGAGAATCATTTTTGTTGATGCTACTATGAGAGTATATGTACATACTTTTTTTTGGTTAATTTTGTTCAAAAACGCAACACTTCTTCTGCAGAGTTCAATAAAATATATATTTTCTTCCCCAAACTTTGGTCATTGACTTTTAAGAATAGAAGCAGATAACAACAGTTAATTTGTTTCACATTTGGGGTAGTCTCGCGCAGCCAGTCCAAACTAAAGCTAGTACAAATACAATAATAATATAATATTATAATATATATAAATAATATAGTGTTAAATAACTTAGCTGAAAACAGGACAAGACTAAAAGGTAGAATCTATTTCAATAATGAGACGTGTCAAAAACCTGGTGGTCAGGTAGCCAAGGAGGATGTCTAATGTGATTCTAATATAAGATAAAATGCTTGTAAAATCAAGTAAATTTAAATAATGGAACTAAGAATAATTTGCCTCAGAGTGGCTTTACAATCTGTAGAATATTCTGTATGACCCAACCGGCATGTTGCTACCTCATATATACTATTTATGGTTGCTACCTGCGGTGGGCCTCCTTTGTTTACATACTGAGTTTACAGAGCCTAGGATTTTTTGAATGGGTTACACCCACCAATGATTCCATGAATGAAAGGGGTGAAAAAACTTGTTCAAGTGGTTCAGCAGTAGTTATAGTCCCTACAAGACGACATCATTTTGAATCCAGCGCTCCCTTGTGTAAAAAATCCTTCATTAACTAAACAGCAGCAAGCATTTCATTTGAAGTCACACAGGAATGCTGTTGGGCTACAAGCTTACAGGGAGGGACGAAGAGAGCGAGTTTGAAACAGTCGTCTAGCTGCAGAGTCAGTCATATCCTCATTACTCCATTTAATAGCAGCCATGGTCTCAAGTGTCTTGATCAGTACTGTGTGTGTCTTTGGGTGGATCTTGATCCCAGCTGTATGGGGTGAGTTTCATTTGATTCATTTTCAACAGGTTTAAGATTTTTTTTCCGAGAGTTTAGATGTTCCTTAGGCATGTGTCCGTGTTCTAGACAGCTAGAAAGTGAAGCCAGACCAGCACGATACAGTCAAGTTAGTATAGTTATTAACCAGGTACAGTTTTTCTTTTAAGGGATTTTCCTTATTCTTAGTGGGGAGGGGGCCATTGACTATACCACTTGTTTGTTCTTGTATATATTTGACTTAAATATTGAAACGTTTAGCTGTTAAAGGTGGGGTCAACAATTCTGGAGACAATTGTTGTCAAAATCACCTTTTGTCAAAATCAGTGAATTCTTCCTCATGATCTGCTAACTGTCTGTACTGTTTGCATGCTGAAAAAAATCTGGAGTTATGTAATACACAACCTATAGGCACTGTAAACTGGTATGTAAACAAAGGGTAGGCTTATGAAAACAAATTAGCTTAGACCTACTCATCGTAGCTAGCAACATGCCAGTTTACAGAGCCAGTATAACACAGCATATTGAGGACATATTCACTGATTTAGACAAAAAAGTGATTTTGACAACAAGAATTCTCCAGAATTTCTTTAATCTTATAAGCTCATGTTATACTGTACTATTCGTTTTACCATGCCCCTATATGGTTTATGTTTCAGCTGATTACTGTAGTAGCTTCCGGGATGCAGACAGTAGCTATCATGAATCCCAGCAATGTGCCCTTTACTGCTGTGGGGACTGCAACCACAGATACTGCTGCATGGACAAGAGTAAACACTGGACTCAAGCAAAAGAGGAACGCTGCCCTAAAAGGTTCTCTCCTGTTTAAGACCACGGTGTCATTCTCCATCATACAAAGTTAGAGAAAAAAGTTTGATATGAACCAATATCAACATCTCAAAATCTTTTTCTGTGTCTTAGTCCTCTTCCTCCCAGGCCAAAGAATTTGATAGGATCACGAATTGCTATGATTTTCGGAAGCGTCTTGGGAACTATCGTCCCCATTATCATCTGTATGGGTCTCATCACCTGCTTTGTGGCTCCTTGCTGCTTGTGCTACAAGAAGTGCCGAAAAGGACGCGACCGAAGGGAACAAAGTAGGAAGCCCTTTTCTTTTGTTTGTTCAGGGAACTGAAACTGAAAGTGTTGGAGCATCTGAATGGAGCAACAGTTCACAGTAACACAGTAACAGTATTTGCTCTCTTATGTAAAGTCTAATGTATCAGAGGAGCAGCAACTCACTAGAATCTCCAATGGCTAAAATGCGTTGTTTTTTGTACAGATAAATAAAAAATAAAATAAGAAAGACAGGGATATAGCCCTACAATTAAGAAAAAAAAATGTCTCCCCCAAAATGTTGAAGCTTTGAACAGAGGTTAGGTGGAGTAGTTAGGCTCGGTATAACTTTGTGTGTGTGTGAATGTATTTTGTGTTGTGTACTTTCTGTATGTTTGTGTTAAGGACCCCCTCGAAAATGAGATGATTCATCTCAAGGGGTTTATCCTTCTAATGAACTACACTTTGAACCTTTCCTTTAATCAAAATCTTGTTGTGCCCTTGACATATCAGAAAATGTAATTTGTTTAACTTTGCCAACAAGTCACAAACTCTCTCTACTATGACTTTACCTATAGATGTGACGTACACAGCCACAGTAGTCCACACACCGCCTCAGCAGCCACACTCCCCATCCGGGTACCATCCCTCCTACCCAAGCTACCAGCCTGTACCCGTCCAGCTAGGATATGGAGGCATGCCAAACCCTAACGCACCACCGCCATCATACCAGGAAGCTAGTGAGTCATTCCATAACATGTATACATTTAATAGCTCTGCTAAGCAGTGGTTGGTACATTTTTTAATGCTGAGAGGTTTAGTATACAGTTTAAGCTGGCTTCGTTGATGTCAGCCAGTTGTCCGAGGTTGTGCCTCTTGTCCAAGTAATAGGATGCTACGAATCAGTTTGTACTGTTATGTTCGTCATATTAAATAGTTTATCCACTGATTTTACTTAACATTTTTTGGGATTTTTTTCAACACATACTGACAGCAATCAGCTAAAGTAAAAGAGTAAAAGTCTGGAGATTTTCGGTTTCAAAAGGTCAAAGGTCAAGGTCACTATCAAACCTTTTGAGGACACTAAAGAATGCATTGAGAGATTGTTGTCAAATTTAGCACAACGTTACACTTCTACTCTGAACTGATCAGATTTAGGAGGTCTGACTCAGAGGTCACCGCAACCTTACAAATTATGATGTCGCAGTGGCCTGTTTTGTTTCGCTCTTCTTGACCCACCACTGTACGTTCACTGTCTGGCAAGTGCCTTCTGCATTTGGAAAACAACATAATAGTAACAGCAATCCAAATATTTCCCCCCTGTCTTTTCAGCTGATCCAGCGTACTCTCCAGTTGCGTTCTCTTCAGACCAGCCGATGTACCCCCTCCCAGGAACGCCTTACGCACAGCAACCACATTCTGAACAACTTTCACAGCTGCCCTACAACCCCTCTTATGGCCCTTAACAGGATAGCTAATTAGACCAACAACAAAAAAACACATTCTCATAGGAATGGGAGAGGTATGGATTACATGTGTTGATGCAGACACATACGCTGGAATCGGATCCATCTTGGGAAATACAGTAGCCTATGGGTTGCATCCAGAATTTAAGATTCTAACACACATCGCTATATCTGGCTGTTGCTGCATTTTACGGGTACACCTTAATAATAGCTTCAGTTATACGCCTATTTTTAGCTGAAACTTTTGAAGTGTTAAATGTTCCTAAAAGTAGCACCTCAAACTATTAGAAACGTTTAAACTACAATGAAACAATTGAAATGCTTCTAATTGCCACTAGAGGTCGCCTCTGCCTCATGTTTGTATTTAAATTAAAAGGAAATAATGGGATAGTTTGCTGCATGCTTGTACTACCAAGTTATGTTATGAAGCATGTCATTTTACATGCAATGCAATATGCCTCTGACATCTGCTGTGTCTGATTAGGGGCTTATTTATGAATGAGATGGAGGATTAAAATCACAGGTGTTTTTTTACAAGATATGTGGCTGAATGAAGATGTGGACATATTCTGTAGGAGCCCACCTATACACTTTAGGTACGATGATGAAACATTGTGCTCCTTTTAATTACTGTAATAATTCTTCTGTCGTTTTTTTAAAGGTGCTCAGAGGAACTTTCAATTTGTGTTCATTCTTGCACCCCCTTTGGACATAAGCGGTAGTGTTTTTACTACGCCAGCTGTAGTTCCTGGGTGAGCGTACCCATGACAAAGGCATTAGGAAAAACAATATAAAAATAGCATTTTTTGCACTGATGGTCTCGTTTGCTGTTACATGTCATTTATGATCATCAGGAGAAAAATTAGACTGTTTCAGAAATATATTAAAGTTCCTCGTAGCACCTTATAAGGTACAGATAAATGCACTGAGTGAATCTAAAGTACCACAGCGTCAAAGTCAGCCACATGGGTCTGTAACACACCACGCTCTGTGTTGAGTGACCTATGGACACTTGGATTTTAAAGACCTTCTTTTCCTACAACAAAAATTGTAGTTTAAGAAACTGAATCTTGTTTTTTGTCATTTTGCTGTTTTCTATATATGTACGGTACTTCTTATTTCTTTTTTATTATATTTTGCATAGCCCTATGTTGAAGAAATGTATTGAGTGAGACGTTTCTTGCTGCAGCAGTGAGTGGGCGATGATGATGACGTGATGAAGATTGTATTGAGACTTTTCAGAACACAAAACCTTGTCACGCTTTGCACTTTGCACACATTTCTGGTGTTTGTGTCATGTTTATTTGTGAAAGAGGCTTTTGTTCCTATTAATGCACCAAAGACCACGGAGACATTTTCCAACTTGCTTCTGAGAAACGATACAATAAAATCAGTTATAAAATCCACAACATTGTAAATGAATGAACGCTATGAGACGCAGTGACTCCAAACCACTGTTGCTCAGTTTAGCCTATCTTCCCTTGGGGATCACGTGCGGTTAAATAGCCCGAGTGGGTGTGCGCTTGCTTTTAATCCCCATAATAACCATCACACCACTCCCTTTTCATAGCTTCCCACACCATCCATTAATCAATACAGTAATAGTGCTGACTGCGGCTATCTCACTCATGGAAGTGACAGGGTGGGGCTATAACAGGAAAAAATGACCCAGGCTGTATATGTATGTAGTGCTCCCTGATTGCCGTCTAAAATAAGATCTCTCCTTGAAGTGTGGCTCAGACTGCTAATGAGGACTTGTACCGGTGTCATGGCCGTTGGTGGCAGATAATCTTTACATCCAGCCGTCACCACAGTCCTTTCCTTTCATCTCTTTTCATTTCTTCCATCATTTGGTCGATCTGACTCCAGGCTTTGTTCTGTTCTGTTGTCTGGCCTCCTGCCCACTACGCCATTAAGATTTGTTTTTTCAGCAGTTTCTCAACATCCCACACCATTCCTATCTCTGCTGAAGCCTTCTGGTATTGTCTACTATTGACTCTATTGACACCAACAATAGAAACCAATATGGCCACAACTGACAGATACTAAAAATGACTCTAACTGTGTGTGAGACCCATGGTGAGACCACTGCAGTGTTCTGTTCATGTGCTTTAAAAATATGTTATGATTTCCTGTTTATTATATGGATAACGGAAAGCCATAGGGGTCAAACTGTGTTATCAAAAATTAACCTTTTGATGCGGTTTTAGAAAGTTATTAGGGATTGTTCACCGAGCCAGTGAGAAGTGTGTGGGAGCAACTGCTGACAAGAAGCAACAACTCCCCGATGGGAGCGCTCTCACTGCAGCCAAGATGAACCAAAGAGATACAGGCATGCCGAACTTTCCCACATACTTGGGAAACACAAACACACTTGCCAGCGTTATTTATGTTTCGATATTTTTAAATCCGTTCCATCGCCAAGGGTAGCCTATAACTGATAACACGTTTTCAAAAGGGATTTATATATTTGTATATCTTCTCCATTAAGATAAGTGTAATACCTTTGTTGGTCCCAGAACATACCACAAGAGCCATCATCAATTTGATAAAGTGGACCTTAAAGTCATATCGTTAATTTGTCCAATTCTTTAGTTTTTGACCAAATAGCCTCCCCACCAAACTGATAACAGTCCCATCAGCCTCAGCTTTACTTTGGCTTTAATGCCACTTAGCAATGGTTAGCCTGCTAATTCGCTAAAATACGATGGTACATCTTGAACAGCTGCATGTTAACTTTGTCACTGATGGCACGTTAGCATGCTGACATTAGCAAGTACAGCCTCCCTGTGCTGCTTCTGTCATTTAGTTTGACCTCACTGATACAAATGGGGTAGAACAAATACTAGAAACACCTTACAGTATAACTCATTAAGCTACAACTCACCAACAAACTAGACTACACCAAAATGATCATAGGTGAACCAGCATGTCTGTTAAACAGTTTCAACTAAAACAGAACACTATAACTTTAATTATAAAGCGGTAGTGTTTATACAATGCCAGCTGTTGTTCCTGAAGAGGGTTGTTCCCACTAATGGTCTCGTTTGCTGTTACATGTCATTTATGATCATCAGAGGAAAAACATGACAGTTTGAGAAATATTTAAAAGTTCCACGTAGCACCTTAAGGGAATATTATTGTTTTTATTTTATTTTTGCATTATATATGGGTGTACAGGACACTTATATGTTTCATACCACATACAGGCAGCAGGGGGCAGAGGGCGTTTGACAGCAGTAGCTGGCAGGTAGCTGCTGGTTCCTGATGCCAGGCAGATCACATGAGAGGAATTCAGCCTCATCCGCCCTGTAACCTGGTGAGCGTATAGATGTTGATGAAAGTGCCCAGAGACACTAATCTAAGGTCAGTTTTAATCCTTTTAACGTGGGAAGTTTTTGTCAAGGAGCTTCTGCTGCCTCTTTGTAAACGCTCAAGGCTCCCTGCAAGAAAACAATATACAACTGACTGTGAGGGATATACTTCAGAATTAAAGGTAAAGTTCACTATTGTAATATTATTTTAAATATTTTTTAAGTGGGGTTGTATGCGGTACTTTGGCATAGTTATTGTGTTTCCTAATGGAGATGGCGATCAGGGCAGTCACTATAAAGAGTTTGCGGGGAGTCTTTCGCTGTAGCAGAAGTCAGCCTTGTGCTGTTGCAGAGGGGGCCAGAAGAAAAACTTCTTTCTCCACATATATGAATGCTAACCTAAAAACTTAAATATCCGTTCAATTGTATGCTAAATTGAGATTTTTCCACAGCTGTAGTTTTATCGCCAGATAACAGTTTATTTTTGTTTCAATCATAACTGCTGCGGATTATTCAAGAGACTCAAAAAACTAAATATCCTCTTAAAGTTATACAAAAACTTCCTTCAAATTCAAGTGTTTCACCTCCTTGTGTCATGTCGGCACTCGGAGGGGCAACTGCCATGTGTGCAACTTGGTTTTATTGTTTGGAACAGTTGAAGAGGTGACACACTGACAGCTGTGCACCGATTGACCTGAGAGAGAGTCACAGAAATCAGCTGGTTCAAAAAAACAGCAGCTGTGGGTGAGAGAGGGCATATACAGTATGTTGTTTGTTTGGGCTATACTTGCATGGAAAACCATATTAGTGAATAAATTGAAATCACGCTGAATACTGTATGCTTTGTGGTGGGGGGCAATTTTCCTGATTATGTCTCTGTGTCTGTGTGAACACATGCTCTGTCACTGCACATCCCATTCCACTCCCCACTCTCCCTTTGCTGAGGAGAGCCAGGGGTCTCTAATAAAGTTTCCCGGGTCACTGTGCACATTTCGGCCCCTTTTGTCTAGCCCCGATTCATTCCAGATCGCTGCCGCCGGACGTCAGACGTCAGGGCCTTTCAAGCTTTAGAGTGAGAAGACAAAAGAAAACATTTATATTTTCATGTGCTTAGCCTTTTTCACTTTCAAATTCTACCTCAGTTTTTTTTTTACCCTAAGATCTGCAAGCACCTGCTAAAGATAGATAGATAGATAGATAGATAGATAGATAGATAGATAGATAGATAGATAGATAGATAGATAGATAGATAGATAGATAGATAGATAGATAGATAGATAGATAGATAGATAGATAGATAAATAGATAGATAGATAGATAGATAGATAGATAGATAGATAGATAGATAGATAGATAGATAGATAGATAGATAGATAGATAGATAGATAGATAGATACATAAATACGTTATGGATCCCGAAGGAAATTCAGAAAACAAGTGTACACCGACTGAAAGATACAGTTTGAAAACCGTGTGAACTTAAAAGATAATGCTCTGCTGTCTTTTCACCCTGTCTCTCTCTTCTCTCTCTCTCTCTCTCTCCCTCCCTCTCTCTCTATTCAATAGTCTCCAAGTATCTTGACAACCTTGCCTGGTATTTTGGCAGCAGTCCCTTGAGTGTTGATGTCAGCTGAGAGAAGGGGGGGGTGGTGGTGGTAGGGTCTGAAAAGAGAGGAGGGGAGGGGGTTTGGGGGGGAGGAGTGAGCGGGCTATTCAAGGCACTTGTCCTCTGTCTCCCTCTGAGCTTATAGAGGAGGGGGGAGGCGCACATGCATTGAGAGAGGCACACACACACACTCTCTCTCACACACACACACACACACACACACACACACACACACACACACACACACACACTCTCTCTCTCTCTCTCACACACACACACACACACACACACACACACACATTCTAGTAGCGGCCACATTTTCACAGCCTGCTCTTCAGACTGACAGCAGCACACGGAGTTGAGAGCCGGGCACGATAGAGCTAAGGGGAAGGAAGGAGGACTGGGAAACAAGGGGAAGGCATCGATCCACACACACAAGGAGAGGACATAAGAACATAGGATTTTTGTTGCCCTTTCTTTTATTTTTGTTGGTTCCGTTCTTCTTTAGCTCCCTGTGTCTGGGTGCTATTGAAGGAATCTCCTCCTCTTGAACTGAACTTGCTTTCGGCTCAAAGGGACCCCTTGCCTGCACCCTGCTATGGCAGCACCGGTGGGACATGGGAGCACGGTTGTACCCCCCTCGTCTTGTCCCTCTCATCCCAGGACGGTTACCCTCCTCTGGGCCATCTTAACCCTTTTTAGCCTTAGCCAAGTGAATGGCTTTAACCTGGATACTACTCACACGCTGCACAAGTTGGGGGACCACGGCACCTTTTTTGGTTTCTCTCTAGCACTTCACCAGCAGGTTAACCCAGAGTCTCAGAGCTGGTGAGTGGGTGAATGCGGCACTTATTACTATAGCTTTGCCATGTGTGTGTGTGTGTATGTCTTACATAGGCTACTCAATGTAAATGCGTTGCACCTGCTCATCCTGCAAGATGTTCACCATGTATAATTAAAATGCTAGTTTCTTTCTGTAAGGTTGTTTACAGTAAAAAGCAAGATATTTTGAGTTGCGTGGCTGCTACAGTCAGCATTTTCTCTGCTGCAGCACAGTCCTCGGGATTTGCTAAATCATTGTGTTACACCCATAACTCTGAGCTTG
The DNA here is from genome assembly GCF_949987685.1 of Ammodytes marinus. Lineage (NCBI taxonomy): Eukaryota > Metazoa > Chordata > Actinopteri > Uranoscopiformes > Ammodytidae > Ammodytes > Ammodytes marinus. Next base: position 6,670,675 of record NC_137233.1, on the reverse strand, counting down.
GTGCAGGAGTTTTAGCGTGTTCATGTATGCAGCATGTAGCGCGAGTACAGCCTGAGTTAATAAAGGATGATTTACAGGAGTTGGAGAGTGGATGAAAGAAGGCGCGCTGAATAAGCTTGGAAGGAATTCTGCAAAAATGGAAAACAGAAAAACGGTTCTTAAGTGATTTTACCAGAACAGTTTGGTACTGATGTTGACTCCGGAGATACTCATGTGTCCTGCAGTGTGTCCAGACTGTGTGTGTATGTGTTTATGGACATGTTCCGTGTGTGTGTGTGTGTGTGTGTGTGTGTGTGTGTGCGCACTCTTCTATGGGACCATGTTTGTTCTCTGATGCACTGTTTTGCCAACAGCTGTTTCGCTGTGTCTTTCAGTGTGGCTGGAACTCATAAGCCCTGTTCCCGTCCTCGAACAAAACCATGAATAAATTATAACTACAGGTCTGAAAGTAAATCATGGGAAGTGTTTACCGCATGACTGTAAATGAGAGAAGACCTTAATTTACATCTCCCACACCCTGGTGATTATTATTAGAGAAGGGAGCGCAGAGTTGCAGATATTTCATCTGATGTAATGCTGGAGAGAACTGTTTGTAATATACTAATGGCATTTAAAAAGAGTCTTGGGGGCGCCCTTAGCTCAGTTGGTAGGGCGTCCCCCCCCAATGGGCCTCGGCCAGCAGCGGACCCGGTTTCGAATCCAGCCCGCGGTCGTTCTCTGCATGTCACTCCCCTCTCTGCCCCATTTCAACTCTGTCTCTACACTATCAATAAAGCATAAAAATGTCAAAAAAATATCTTAAAAAAGAGTCTTTATATGTTGGTTTGGAACTGTTCTTTCCATTTCAATCAAGTTGGAACAGTTATAGCCATCTGTGAAGTCCCTATACATTAACAAGTTAATCGCACAGAATTGTAGAAGTAAAGTATTTGTTGTGTATGAAAATGGCCCTTGCGAGTGTTATACTGTGGATAATAACAGTTCATATTTGTGAATAGGATCAACGATTAACTTTGTGTAATTTTCAATTTGCTGTTGTAGGCTGGTTGCGATGCAGCTACCTTTGACAACCATTATACTGTCTGCTTCTTTGCTTACTTTTTAATAGATGACCACATGTTTTGTTTTATAAGTTCATCAAGTACTGGCCTATTTTTCTGTGCAATCAAAAACTGAAAATGATTTAGTAACGTGAAGCTTTCGGATAAATGTATTGGAGTAAAAAAGTTGAAGGGAAATATGCGGTTGAAATATAAAGTTGCATAAAAGTTATATACAATAAGCTCAACTCTTAACTTTTTTAAAGCACTGTGCTAGCGTAATGTCCAGTTCAGAAAACATGAACATGTATATATATCATGTACTTTAGAATGAGCTTGAAATGCTTGTGAACGGGAAGGGAATTCATTTACTACAGGTGCCTGTTTTTGGAGCTCCATATTTAACTTTTCGGCTCCTCAGTTTACTTGGGGCTGGAGTCATCCTGTCGCCTGGTGAGACCAATGACATCAGCATTCACATAGACACACATAGACAGTCCGAGCAAGAGTCATGTCACCCCCTCTGTAAAAAATCTGCCCGCTGTCCAGCAAAATTCCCGGAACTTATTCTAAAAACACATGAGCTTAAAGTATTGTGAGCTGTACTACTGTGGCCACGTTTAAAAACTGCAACAGTCCTGAGAAAATGCCTTGGGCTAAATCAGTGGAGTTAGTGCCATGGATGGAGGCAGACAGTCACTAAATAAAAAAAAAACTAAGCTGTGATGGTGAATCATCTAGTGGAAGGCACTTGGATGAATAATAGCAACAGTATTACTCATCCCACAATGCCAGGATGATGTGATGTCACCAACTGTAGGCATAGATGATTTCATAATGATTTCATGATACTTACTAATCATGTTTTCAGTTTTGGGACATTTTCCCGGATATTCCAATGTCCTGTTAAATGGTTTAACTCACTCTAAGTAGTAAGATAAATTGTTCTTAATTCATCCTTAACTAAAACCTGCAGTAACTTAAGTCAAAACTGTTCTTAAGGTATCTCTCTTTAAGCTCTGTTTTTGGTCTTCAAGATAATGTTCCTTTGATATTGTCGATTGACATATTGCTACTGTATACATTTCGCTGGTTCCTTCCTTTCATTTTCCAGAAATCATTATCTCAGAGTCCTCAAATAGACCCTGATGACATGATGATTTCACTGTGGACTGCGGGAGGTCAAAACCTTTCAAATGGATGTTTATTGCACTTGCAGTGAGAGAAATGTATCACTCCGATAGTTACGCTGCAATTATCTTTCCTGTCTGAATAATGCATTTCCATTAAGCTTTATTATTGTGCCCTCTATGTGGTTGCAGTTTTAGATTTTGGGGAGTGTAGTTTCTAAGGTATTCCTGTCATCGTCTCTGTTCATTTGATGTACTGTATCGGGAAACCATTTTGCCTCAAAGTTATCGTAAGTTAACCCTGTTGACTCATTTTCTCTTTATGTTAAGAAGGTGTGGGTTACTGTCGCCTGCGGTCATACTTTGTAGTGCTCTTTAGTGTGTGTTACGCCAACGGATTCAATGGTGAAAATTATATTACTCCATTGATGCTTTATATTCTGTGCTGACTCACGGCTGTGTCACACCACCCATGGCATTAAAGGGGCTATCAGGAACTTCTAAATATTTCTAAAACAGTCTCATTTTTGTCATTGTCATGTAACAACAAACGAGACCATCAGTGCAAAGAATGCTGTTTTTATATTGTTTTTCTTAATGTCTTTGTCATGGGTACCCTCACCCAGGAACTACAGCATGGCATAGTAAAAACACTACCGCTTTTGTCCAAAGGGGGTGCAAGAATGAACACAAACTGAAAGTACCTCGGAGCACCTTTAATGTGCAAATAGAAAATCATACTTGATTACTTGATACTTTAATTTTTATATTATATTATTAATGGCACAGTTTGTCAGGGGCCATATGTATTTCCTCAAAAGCAGTGCACACAGACGTTTAGCTTTCGGAAACACAGCTGTCAGGTTTTATTGGAATGAATGTCTTTTTTGTTCGGCTTTACAGTATCTCTTCAGTACACTCTTATGGCTGCTCCAAACCCCCTACAGACCCCTTTCAGTATAGTAGCAAAAGGCCAAGGCAAAGTTCAAGACATGTGAGACAATGATTCCATACTGACTGATGTGATGCGTTCAATGACATGTTGTAAAAGTCATAGTGCCCTAGACGGATCTGGAGTCCCCACCGGACTACTTTCAACTTTCTGTACGATTGGTCTTGGTTGTATTTGACCTGAAGCAGAGGCCCCAAACTGAACTTAAGGGGGTCTTCTCCTGCTGCTGCTGTTGCTGCCGCCAGACAGAGACTGAGATGAGAGAGGGTATTTGAGTCTGAGTTATGTGTGCGTCTGCTATTTATAATGCTATGAGAAGTGTTTCCGCTAATAGTTCACCACGGCCTGGTGAAGACAGGAAGCCCCCTGAGCTTAACCCCACTGTTGTCAATCTTCCTGGATACAGCAGCTAGCTACTGGATGTTTTATACTATGGTAAAGTCAGCATACAGCAATCATATACACCGGACAGAGTCTATTTTATTTTGAAAATATTGGAATTAGAAATACATTCATAAAGAAAGAAAGAACAAGTGGACAGATAAAAAAGTAATATTCCCGAAACCTACGTGAGAAATCAGGGGAGCATCATTATTGCAATTCATCCTCTGGGGACCCTGAACTTTTGCACAAAATCCCATTACAATCCATCCAATGGTTTGTTGAGTATAGTTTTAGTCTGGACCAAATTGGTGCAAAAAACAGGATGCTGCACTGCTGATTCCTGATCACCTGATTCTATATACTGCTGTATAGTAGCTTTTAATGGCAAACAGCAATGTACTTAGAGCAAATTTATGACAGTATGAAATACAGGAAGTATTTTACACATAAAGGCACGTAGATTGGACTGTACCTGTACCATTTAGATACAGTCTTGCAGTTTCTTGGCATTTGTTCATATCGATCCCTGCCTCATGATTTAATGTAAAGGTCTGTTCTGTTTTGGAGTGCTTTGATAAAGGGGGGTAGGGGGGGACGGCAGTGCTGCTTTGATTGCGGCTCACAAATCATCTGTTATCGTTTGTTGCTAGCAATCTTTATCTGGCCTTGAAAGACCTCCATTGTGCTGACTTATGATGTTAAGCCTTCCTTTGTTGTTGTGTTTTGAGTCACGGCAGTAATTTCCTCTGTCTTGACATGCAGCCTTTCATTAGGAAAATTAATAATTTTTGAACAATATCCTTTTTTCAAATCATATTATGAAGCAAAGCCGGACACTGACAACGTTGTAAGAAGGTGCTACAAGGAACATTTAAATATTTCTGACTGTCTAATTTGTACTCTGATGATCACAAATTACATGTAACAGCAAATGAGACAAGGAACTACAGCTGCCATAGTGAAAACACTGCCGCTTTTGTCTAAAGGGGGTGCAAGAATGAACACAAACTGAAAGTTCCTCGTAGCACCTTTAAGCTTTTGATGTCATTAGACTTAAAGTTGTCTGATGCATTGCTGTCATATAGGGAAAGTGGAAAGTCTCAAAGAAATTGCAGCCAGTTAACATTTACCATGGACTTTGTTTTGGCGCCTTTCTTTATCGGTCAGGTTTTAAAGCTGCCAGTGGGGCCCACAGGTATCCCACATAATCCCAGACATCTAGTCTGCGAGTTCGGTTTCAATGGCTGAGTAAGAATCTTAAACAGAGCTTTCTGAAGCCGAACAAATCCTCTCAATGAACTGGAGGCTTGATTAACACAGCTTTAAAAAAAAAAAGAGTTTAGCGTGGAAGAGATTTTTGGGTGACCTCCAAAAGGTTATGGGGATTGCAAAGAGAAGTCAAATGCAACGGATAAGTAAGTCAGTGCTGTGCAGGTTTTCAGTTATTAGGAGGTAGCATTTATTACTGGTAAAGCCATAGTCTGACATTCACGGAAATGTTTGCTTTCTTATGGAGCTTATGAGGAGATTGCTATACCCCTATCATGCACGTGCAACTAACTATGGAGCTATACAGGCAAAAGGTATTTAGCTTAACTTAGCATTAAGACTGTAAGCACTCTTCAAAGTTCAGAAATCCACCTACCAGCACCTCTTAAGATAATTTATCCTGATAGTTTATTCTTTACAAATACTGTAAGTAAGAATGAACAGTGGTTTATTGGAGGGGTTTAGTTGATAACCTTTATTTTAGCACTACGTTTGGTTTAGGAGTCAAACACAATATCCTCTGTACCTTCCAGTGTCGTCTCTTTAATACATATAAAAGTGTGTTAAAGGGGGCCCAGCATAACCGCTTCACACAATTCATAACACAATAAAGAATTTCTGGGGCCTCATTTGCATGAAAATAGCCAGATAATAGGGCGATTTTTCAGCCTCAGCTTAAGACTCGAGAATGACCCCCCCCCCCCCCCGCCCCCACCCCCCCTTTCCCTCCCTAATTCAATTCATGTATTTTCTCTCTTGCTCTCTCTGTTGTTGCTACATCTCATAGAGGCCATTCACGTGAAAGCCTCGTAAATGTAGAAGCTCACCCTGTTGCAGACGTTATTTATATGAGAGATCCCAAGGAGCAAAGGGTATATAGCATGTATGGGCTTTACAGTCTCTCTCACACACACACACACACACACACACACACACACACACACACACACACACACACACACACACACACACACACACACACACACACACACACACACACACACACACACACACACACATACGATAAATGCTCTTTACTAGCTCCCACTTACTCTCTGTCTATTTAGCATTCTCCCATTCCTCCACACTGCTGCCTAGGCCAGGACAAAAGCTCGGTGGGAAGCGGCGCTGCCTAGCAGAGAGCTTTCAGCAATATTACTCGAGCCGACCACATGCTCACACACACACACACACACACACACACACACACACACACACACACACACACACACACACACACACACACACACACACACACACACACAGAGGGAGAGAGGGACAATCTGCAGAGTCAGGACCAAATATACAACTCACTTCTGTTGGAGATGCAGAAAAAATTGCTTATAGTTTGGCAGCGTAGGATGAACAAGAGCTGATTCTGCATCTGCACTTCAGAGATTGTTGGCTGATAAAGTCCTTAGAGGGTCAATTTTTTTTGCATTGTCAATACAAATGATTATTGTTTTTTGTGTTACTGTAATGAGGGTTTTGTTAGGTTTGCCTTATTTGGTATTTGATAAATAAAACTCTGCGGTTAAAGCGTTACCTTGATTTGACTTCAAATATGGTATGATCTATATGTGGGGGAGGGGGACGAAAGACTGATGGGGATGGGAGCTGCTGAGATGAATAAATCATGGAAGGCCATGCTTTGATTTAATGTGAGTGTGTGTGTGTGTGTGTGTGTGTGTGTGTGTGTGTGTGTGTGTGTGTTTGTTTGTCCATTGAGTTGACTCTGGTAAAGACGCAGTTTAATCAATCAGCCGGTGGCAGCTCTTCTGGGAACTGATACAGATCTGAGATCAGAGAGAAGCCGTGAAAAGCCGACAGGAAGAGGAAATGACAAGACGTGGAGGCGTTTTGTTTGCTTTTTATTAAAAGAGATTTGCTTATTGATACCACTGGAAAGTCCTTGGATAACACTGGTCAAATGAATCATTTTTTAAAAATGTTTGAATGGATTTGCGTTGTCGCTTCCACTTTCTTATCTTTTCAAAGGTCCTCAAACTATGGCTTGAATTGCTTGAATGGCTTGAATTGGTACATGGATGTTATCGTGAGCCATCATTCGATTTTCTTGTGTTCGGTTTTAAGTGAATCGCTGAATGGAATTTGTTCAAATATACCAAACATTTAGTTTTCTTTAAGAAAAAGAAAAGATAAAATAAAAATAAAACATTTATAAAGGATTTGCAGTTAAATTTGTTTCCGTTTAGACTCTAGACCTGAGACTTTATTGTCCCCTAGGGGAAGTTCTTTGTCACAACACTGTACATTATGGACAGACAGCACACTTACAGATAAACAGTAAAAAGACAGGACGTAGACAAGACAAGGTGTGTGGTCAGTTTTAGCCACCTCATTGTGATTTTTGGCAGTTGTATGCTTGACCTAACACATTAATGCCTCTTTACTAAAACATGTCTTCAGTTTTAATTGTCCAACCTGAGTTACTCAATTCCTAGGTTCATACTAGCTAGTAGTTATGAAGATATGTGGCAGGATTTTACATCACAAAATTTGAGCGTAATACCTAATTCAATGACACAACCTCTGCTGTTAATTGGAGTAAACCAGCCGAGATATACTGTTGTTCTTTATTTGTGAAAAAAACATTTGCTTATTTATTTTAGAAAAGCGATACAGATATAGTATCCTGGTTTGGCTAACACGCCTTTATCAGGGTTCAGATGATTTATACCAGTTGTAAAGCCTTTTCCATCTCACTGAAGCCAGCTTGAACGGACATTAAGTATTCCCACGAGAGCTATGCTAAAGGGAACATGGCTGTCAAACTGTAAATAATGTCATTTGTAATAATGATATTCAGAGCTTCATTGATGGTGATTCACCAGGTTTTAATCTTGCTAATAAGAAAATAAAGCGGAATAGGGGCCGATATGACTAGAATGGCAAAGACGCAATCAGTAACCAAGTAACCAGTCTCTTCAATCTTTATTTTCTAATTATGTGGAAGTCTTTGCTTTTCTGATTTTTCAGTCATTTGTCAAATTAACTCCCCCTGTTTTACTTTCTTTCTTTCCTTCTTTCTCTCTCTTTTCTTCTTTCTCTCTCTTTCTTTCTTGCCCTCACACAAACACACTCACTCATGCACACACACACACACACACACACACACACACACACACACACACACACACACACACACACACACACACACACACACACACACACACACACACACACACACACACACACACACACACACACACACACACACACACACACACACTCACACACACACATGCAATGACAATGACCTAAGGTCAGGTCAGGTGACCTGGAAACTATAAATTGATCATAGGTGTGACATAATGAATGTTTTTGTCTGGCTGTGTGATCCATCCAGTGTGTAACTGGTCCCAGCCTACGGTATGCACATGACCTTAACTAGCATCCAAACAAGAATGGGAAAGAAAGAGCAACTAAAATACAGGCATAATATGAGAGGCTAATAGAGTGCACTTAGATGGGCGGATCAATAGATGGACGAGTGGAGAAGTGAAGATAAGGAGGAGTTACAAAGGAACGGTGTAGGGGGTTCTGTCCTATTTACACTCTGGACCTGAGGGCCAATCATTACCCCATCTATGTCTGGCCATGGCTGGTCACTTATTGATCCTTGGTGGGGCAGGTGGCGAGCTTACAGGGCTTGTTTAAAGATGCATGTGAAGTGAAGATGGGGTTACCATTGTCCTCTGAAAAGCACAGTGGTTGTACCCTTCTCCTCCCTGAAATGGACTTCCATGTTCTTTAAAAAAAAATTATATCAAACTGCCAATGTCTTTCAACAAAGCATGTAGCGTAAGCAGGAAGGTGAGTCACATCCGCGGGCAGTGAACCACAATAGAGGGGATTTTGAATGTCCTAGCAGCTGTTTCTGTCTCTCTCTTTTTGCCCTTTCTCCTGCCTTTACCCATTCCCCTTCTGCCCAGAGTGGGACAGACACGTGAGATGTTTAAAGACCTGATGATTCACAGCTCTGTCACCTCATTCTCAGCTGTCATTTCCTCATCTGAAAAAACATAAAGGAAGAAACCGGAGTCAGGTGTGAAAATGGCATTTTCTGCCGCTCTGTTTTATATGAGTGTGTCAGAGCCGTGACATTGCTGGACAGGCCGCATTCAGTGTGTGTTTTGATACTTAGTTTACACAGTTGCTGGACAGCCTTCTGTTGTCTGGTGTGTGTGTGTGTGTGTGTGTGTGTGTGTGTGTGTGTGTGTGTGTGTGTGTGTGTGTGTGTGTGTGTGTGTATGTGTGTGTGTGTGTGTGTGTGTGTGTGTGTTGTGTAGGGGTGGGGGGGGGGGGGCACAAATGAGTTTATGAACACATATTCCGGTCCATTTGTACCCTCATGCCTTTATTAACGTCTGCATGCTTGCACATGTTTTCCTTGGCATGTGTGTATGTTTTCCATTGCGTGTGTGTGTGTATGTGTGTGTGTGTCCAGGTCAGAGGTCACAGTGTTGCCCCAGGGCAACAGAAGGCCTAAAGAGCCCCTGGCCCCCATGCTGATCCTATAGAGTCAGAGTCCATAGAGCAGCAGCCTCACACTGCTCTCACATGGGACAGATGTTAAACGCTGTGAGCTGGCAGATTAGGATGGATCAGCTCGAAATGCTCCTCAAACACTCAATTTCAAATATTGGAAATATTCAGGGTGTAAGTGAGTGAGTCAACATTTCACAAACTTTATTTAGCCCTTAAAAGGTCCACGCCTGGAAAATACCAGGGAAGGGTTAGGTTTAAAAAGAAGAACAAGATTATATTAGCTGTTAAGCATTTCAGTTTATTCTGCATCTATCTATCTATCTATCTATCTATCTATCTATCTATCTATCTATCTATCTATCTATCTATCTATCTATCTATCTATCTATCTATCTATCTATCTATCTATCTATCTATCTATCTATCTATCTATCTATCTATCTATCTATCTATCTATCTATCTATCTATCTATCTATCTATCTATCTATCTATCTATCTATCTATCTATCTATCTATCTATCTATCTATCTATCTATCTATCTATCTATCTATCTATCTATCTATCTATCTATCTATCTATCTATCTATCTATCTATCTATCTGTCTATCTAGTATTGTTCTCTAGTCTGATTAAAATTCCTCTCTTAATATAAACAAACAAAACAGGGCCTTCTAGGAATTCTACTGGGATTTCAAAATTCAGAACACAAGATTAGGGGAATTTCGTCAACCCAAGGAGCATGCATCCTGCAAGAGAAAACAAGTGCCTTACTGTAATATCAGAAATAGAATTTTCAGGTTGTCAGAGTTAAACCAACCATCTTTGGCAGAGCTTTTTGCATAGTTTAAAAATCATACATATTTTGAGAATAAGATCTAGTCTGAATAATGTACACTGTATCAATAATGTCCAGTCGCTGTCTCGCTCTCACTGCCTGCATGGGAAGCTATGATGTGAGTCCAGAGAGTGGGGGAGGAAAGTGAAGGAAGATGGGATTGTGTGTGTGTGTGTGTGTGTGTGTGTGTGTGTGTGTGTGTGTGTGTGTGTGTGTGTGAATGGGGGAGGGGTTGGTCTGGATCGTGGAAAATGTTGGGGTCACTGCACATGGGTCCCCACAATGAACACATGTGAGCGTATACGTCCAGTCAGTGTGTGTCTGTCTTGTGTCTGTGATGATTAGCTGGAAAAACATGCATATGCAAATGGAGGGTGGGGTTGTATATCACCCTCTGATAAGCGAATGGATATGAAATGTAATGCGTAGTGATATCCTGTTATGGTTTCCTTTGAAAGCAGCATCCTTGACCACTGGTATACCATAATTCATTAATCCGAGATGCAATCAAAATCAGACACACAAATTACAGGATACCTTGCTTCTAATTTAAATTCAAAAATAAAAAAATCTTTGCCAAGATAACAGCAGCATGGACATTTTCATGCTGGATACCCAAAATCACATTGTTTAAGATGACAATCAAACAATTCTACTAATGCCTCTTTTTATAATAAGTTTCATTTTGATTGGGGTTAATTACGTATCGATTGACTGACAGCTGGGTCCTTTTATTGGCTGGCTGATGTTCTGTCCCAATAGTCATTTGTGATGGATAATGCAATTTGTCTATATTTATTATCAGTGCATGGTTTTCATGGTTTAGTCCAGACCTAAATATCTCAAAATCTATGTGATGGATTGGCACAAGTTTGTGTTCATGTAGTTATGATGTTGACATTTCTGAGTGAAAGTCCTCCTTACAGCTAGTAATATGTTGTGATCAGTGCTACTTAGCAAACGTTCACATGGTAACAAGCTATACCAAAATGGTGCATATGGTGAACACAAGACTTCTAAGCATAACCATGCTGTGTCTAGGTACCGTCTCACAGAGCCAATAGCTTGACTGTGGACTCTCAGTGTTGTCGTAATCAGTGTGTTAGTGGGGAGGGGGGGTCACCGATGCAGACAGTGCCCAGGTGCATGATCTAATCTATGTGTACATCCCATCAATGTAAATTACACACACACACACACACACACACACACACACACACACACACACACACACACACACACACACACACACACACACACACACACACACAGAAACACAGTTCAGTTATGCTGGTGCCGGCTTTGTGGCGTCTGAGTTCATGTGGGTATTTCACTGCAGCGTCACCGTCACACTCACCACACTGATATGTCCTCCAAGCTTAACATACCCACAGGGACTCATATTACACACACACACACACACACACACACACACACACACACACACACACACTGAAAGATGAGCCTGGCAAAGGAGATCATGATCATACTGTCTGACTCAATCTTGAACAATGAAATAAGCTGAGAAGTGGGTAAAGGGCAAAGAACAGAAGGCATTAGTCAGCCTGACATTATCTCTGTGTCAAATGTAGGACATGTGTGCCAGTCAGTATGTTGGCCATGATTCAACTCAATCACTTATCTTCCTACAAACAGATTCACACATTAAATGTTCTGCGTTGTTGTGCTGACGCTGACGTTGAGTTGAGGACGCACAGACAACATGTCCTTGTTTTGTATTTTAAAGGACTACAGACAGGTCACACAAAGATGCCTTTCATTTTCGGGAAAGATCAATTGGTATGTGGAAATGAAACGTAAATAGGGCTTGTGTGGGAGGCTGGGTAGGGCAGTCGTCCACTGGGTTGCAGGGTCGGTGGTTCGATCCCCGCCTCCCTTCCACAAAGTGGAAGTGTCCCTGTTCAAGACACTGAACCCTAAATTGCTCCCGATGGTTAGCTTGCACCCTGCGTGGTAGCTGCTACTATCGGTGTATGAATGAATATGTATTTGATTGAGTGAATGTGTACAAAACAATGTAAAGCACTTTGGTAAAAACCAGGGAAAAGCGTTATATAAGTGGAGTCCATTAACCATTTCATGTACTGCAGTGATTTTTCTCACAATTTTCGTTTTTTAAATAGATGAATTAATCTATCATGGCGAGGGTGATATATTTTGAAACTGATTAATGATTCAAGAATAGAATAGAACACAACTTGAACTGCCACACAACTAGTGTTAGTGGTATTTCTTTATACATGGAAGGACCCTGCAACAGGTAACATTATACATACAACACATAATCATAGTCATAAAATGCATCCAGTATAATACCACATCTCATATTTGACTCAGATTTGACTCAAAAAGTTGGCTGAATATTTTGTTAAGGCACACAGACAGGTTATGGTTGGGAGCGTTCCAACTCTCTCCTCCAAATGCTGGTGGTATAACAGCTTAACAGACCTCCCACCTCACACCATGACACCTGCCTGTGTATCTGCACGTCTGTGTGTGTGTGTGTGTGTGTGTGTGTGTGTGTTTATCACCTTAAGTCCTAAACACAAACCAGAGCTCCCTGGAATGTGGTGCATCAGATCTTATCAGGTTTATGTGATATGTGCGTTCCTCTTAATCACATCACTTGTGTTTAACATGTCTTCTTGCTAGCTTCACACACACACACACACACACACACACACACACACACACACACACACACACACACACACACACACACACACACACACACACACACACTGTCCGGTCAGGGCTTTCTCATGTGGACCACCAGTGATGTGTAGCAGCGGTCATTATTTCACTTTGGGTGGCTGTTTTGGGTCCTGTCTCATTAACGAGAGGGGGGAATCATTCCTGAGACATGCACGGCTGCACCTCAACAGAAATAGTTGAGAGGAAAGAGAAGGCAGGAGTAGAAAATAGAAAGTTGAGTTGTCTGGCAGCCTGGGCGGTACCAGTAGTAGCTTCAGTGTGTGTGTGTGTGTGTGTGTGTGTGTGTGTGTGTGTGTGTGTGTGTGTGTGTGTGTGTGTGTGTGTGTGTGCGTGTGCGTGTGCGTGCGCGTGCGTGTGTGTGTGTTATGGAAAGGTAGAAAGTGAGGACAAAAGTTTTTTTTGAACACTGGATTGGATCAAAAGAAGTTGAGTCAGGGTGGCAGCTATTGTCATAGTGTAAAATGAGAAAGTCTTGTCTTCCATGTTGGACTCTCCCCTTTCCCATCACCTTCAAACAATGTGTCAGTGGCCTATAGTGGCCCACAAACACAACTGTTTGACCTTACTTTTCTAAGACTAACTGCTGGTTCAGTGCTGTTAACACATAGGCTACTGTGGTAGCACGAAGAAGGCTACACCTATACCATGATTACACAATGTATGCTTACAGTTAGCGCTTAGCCCCATTTGTAATCTTGGCACTTGATCATTCAGATACTCACTTATAATTTTTTCCTATTATTTTCAATTGTCTTCCAGCTGTAGGGTTACATTTAGTCTACTTTAACTTGAAGCCTATTCACCATTCAAGAGGAGAACAAGTGCCTCCACAAGTTTTACAGGTGCATCCTTAAATATGTGTTACTGATCACACAGTTCCCTACATTCTGCTAATGATGATAAAGTGTTTGGCTGTGATAAAAGCTGATGGTATTTTAACAGACAGTGATGCAGAATTGAAAAGGACCCTCAAACAATTTATTTCTGTGGGGCAGAGAGTAAACATCTGTGTGATCATGAGCAAATGATGTAGCACAATAGAGTTAGAAGTATTACACTCTGGACCAGAGTCTTTAGCTAACCCAACATGACTTTCTGCAGAGCCCTGTCGCTGCTAGCAGCACTAGCCATCATCAAAAAGACTGTTGGAGTTGAGCCAATATTATAATTTTTATTTTTGGGGCGACTGTGGCTCAGTTGGTAGAGCGGGTCGGCCGATGATCAAAGGGTTGGAGGTTCGATCCCCTCCCTGCCAACTGTGTCATAGTTGTTGTGTCCTTGGGCAAGACACTTCACCCACCTTGCCTTGTGTGAATGTTGATAGTTAGCCTGCTATCAGTGTATGAATGTGTGTGTGAATGGTAACGTGGGAAAGGAAAACAGGTCTCCCTTGCAAAAGAGTCTTCGGTCTCAATGGGTACTACCTGTATAAAAAAAAACTTACAGAATGTACTGTATCAAACAACAATCTCTCTGAGCACTTGAACATTAGTGTGATGAGTTGCCCTGTTGTAAGGCCTGGTCTATGAGAATGTCTGGGACCACTCAGACGTCTACAGATGTCTGTCTGTCTGTGCATGGCTCCCACAGTGCTGCTATCAGCTTGCTACACTGTATTTATAGGCAAAATACTTCCATAGAGATAATTCTAATTTAAGTGTGTACATAACAAGGTAGATATGAAGGGGCTGGTGGTGATGGGAACAATTTACACAGACATTGCGGACAGTTGTTAGTCATACATTTGAGCGAAGCATTTGCCAACATCATTGTTATAATGATATGTATAAGCAGCAGGCACATTGTAATTGCTATTGTTGTATCACCCAGTTTTAAACCTGATCCCTCTCCCATTTTTTGTCATATTGTCGTTTTATAATCTGATCTTTATTCTGGGATCTCCCTCTTCCTCTGCCTCTGTTTGCCCACGTCTCGCTCCCATGCATGTGCCATGGCTGACGGTGTTGGGTGGAATGCGGCTCAACGTTGGGTTTTTAAATAGCATGCTAGCCTGAATCAGCCGCTCCTAATAAGGCAGAGGGCAGTGACACTGGCCCCAAAATATCAGCAACCACCTCAGTGAGAATAAAACCTTCCCTTGCCTTGATAGTCGGGAATGATAGCAGGTGATAGCACACAAAGAAAGATACCGTAAACTGCAGAGCTGTTTTGAATCAATTTAACGACAAGATAACATGAGGGCATATTTAAAGGAGCACTGTGAAACTTTTAGTGTGGCAGAGAAGAAAACATTTTCTAAGGTATATTCTCATAACTGAATAAACAAACTTTCTTTCAGGAAAATTGGACTCCTGTAACACTGTTCACAGTAAACTACCTTAGCAGGTACTGCTTCACTGTTGTTGTTTACAGCAGCAGGGCCCACCA
Organism: Ammodytes marinus; assembly: GCF_949987685.1. Classification (NCBI taxonomy): domain Eukaryota; kingdom Metazoa; phylum Chordata; class Actinopteri; order Uranoscopiformes; family Ammodytidae; genus Ammodytes; species Ammodytes marinus. Next base: position 6,655,427 of record NC_137233.1, on the reverse strand, counting down.
TTTTGTTGTACAACATATTAGTCTTAGGTTTGGTTCCAGGTGCCTCAAAATAAGTTTGTTTTGATTTATGATGATATAATTATTCAATAATAATACGTAGAGTAAACATGTTTCTTAAACTAACTGCAGGCTCTGAAAATTAAAAAAATAAATCTTTCTCCCCTGAAACTGCATAGTTCCCTTTTAACCGTATGTGGATTTAAATAGTGTTTGAGCTGCAGGTGTTTGTTCTGTACAGTTAATGGTGGCTGGGGCAGTGAAATCTGCCACCAGTCACGTGTGAAATAACATGAGAGCTGGTGATGCACAACGGTCATGTGTGGCTGACATCACAGCCACTAGATTTACATCTTCGAGTCGTATTAAAGGTGGACTCAGCCATTTTGGAGAATGCTTCACTGAATATGTCCAAACAATCCGCTACCTGTACAAAATAAATATGGTGTTAATTAATACACAGCCCAGGCTCTTTAAACTGGTATGATGCTAGCTATGGTGGGTCCTTTTTGTTTACATACCAGTTTACAGAACCTAGGCTATTAACACTGGATTACACAGTACGGTAGCGGATCACGAGGAGATATTAACTGATTTTGACAAAAAGTTATTTTGACAACAAGAATTACTCCAGAATCGCTGACTGCACCTTTTAAAACTTAAGTGACACATACTATACTTCTGTGAGATTAATAATCAATATTTGATTGCGGACATAACAACTAACTGTCTGTGCTGTTCCTTCAGGATCCTTGTGGGGGCCCCGCAGGCGGCAGGACAGGGTCTGCAGAAGGGCACGCGACCAGGAGCGTTGTTCAAGTGTCCCATCACACCGGAGGAGTACGACTGTGAGAGGGTGGATATCGATGGGGATGGTGAGTATCCTAGAGCTCAAACCATTATCAGCAACCGTTCGAAGTGAATAGCATTTTGCTAAAGTTGGTCTCTGAGCACCAATGCCAGAAATGTGAATATTTTGCTGTTTTTTCTTGTTTACTCAGTCCTCTTTGATAGATACCTGAATACTTGTGGTCAGACAAAACAACCAAATCAAACTTGTCAACTTTCATCCTACTAAAATGCTTTCAGGCAGTTTCAAATAAATGTACGACCTTTTAAACTATGGGCGGCTATGGTGAAGCGGGTTGGGCGATCGTCCACTGGGTTGCAGGGTCGGTCGTTCGATCCCCTGTCTCCCCGCCATATGTCCAAGTGTCCCTGGGCAAGACAACAAACCCTAAATTGCTCCTGAAAAGTTAGCTCGCTCCCTGCATAGTAGCTACTATGTGTGTGTGATTGGGTGAATCTGTACAAAACAATGTAAAGCGCTTTGGGTCTGTGGAAAACCAGGGAAAAGCGCTATATAAATTCACTTACTCTACATTATACTTATACTTGGTCATTTGCATTGCATTAGAGAAAGGGATTTTTGAACTTAAACCCCATTGAATAACAAAGTGCTGTTTGCTTACCGTGGCTCGGAAACCTAATTGGTTTACAACATGGCCACTGTAATGACTGTCATTTCCGTCTGTGTTTACCCTCAGTGAGTCTGGACAGAGAGAGCAAAGACAACCAGTGGCTGGGAGTCACTGTCAAGAGTCAGGGGATCGGAGGGAAGGTGGTGGTAAGTCAAGACAAGACCTGCCTGTAAATAGACATCAATGCTGGAAGCTACAGCTTTTTTGCGTGGTACAATACAAATGCTCTGCTTCAGTTTAGTTAGTTAGTGTGTAACTTTTTTCATATAAATTAATGTTGGTTATATTCAAGCCAAAGCCAAATTAATTGACACAAAGTCAGTTAAGCCTATCAGCTCCACTAAACTCTCTCTGTATTTCTAAGTATGGCAGTGTTTACAAACTGGTGTCGCCGCCTCGACACTGGCGCAGGAGCTCAAGAAGCGCTCACTCGAAATGTTTCAGTTGTTAGTTATACTGCTAAAAAAAATGGTCATACAGAAGAGTAATATGAGTAATCAAATCCATTACTCATATTTCTTCAACTGTTTTTCAACTTTTATAGCCTTAATTTCAAAATCCAAGGCCAATTGACAGCCAATGCACCCCTAAAAATACATTCCCTATCTTAAAAAACACAGTAAAGGATAAAAAAAAATTAACCCCTCTAATTTGTATACAGTATATAATTCCTGCCCCCTTTTACCAGACCTGCGCCCACCTGTATGAGCTGAGGCAACGTGTCAGTCAACCCTCGGAGACGCGCGACCCCATTGGCCGCTGCTACGTGCTGAGCGATGACCTCACAGAGAGAGACGACCTGGACGGGGGCGAGTGGAAGTTCTGCGAGGGCCGGCCCCAGGGGCACGAGCAGTTTGGCTTCTGTCAGCAGGGCCTGTCCGTCAGCTTCACACCAGACAACAACTTCATTCTGTTTGGAGCTCCGGGAACCTACAACTGGAAAGGTATAAGGTCTCTTGATTGACATGGCTGGATCGTGGATAAAAGGCTGTGGACAGGCTAGTTAGACAGACCTGTTGAGAGAGATATTTTACCATTAGAATGCTGTGCAAAATGTCTATTTTTTGGGGGGATTGAAAAAATAAGTGCATTAAACGTGTATTCAGCAAATGTTAAACGCATTTGGTCAAAATAACTTTTTTGTCAAAATCAGTGAATGTATCCTCATAATCCAGTACATGTCCGTACTGTGTGTGTGCGCTGAAGAAGAAGTCCAGTGGTTATACACAGCCTATACTATAAGCTCTGTAAACTAGCATGCTTCTACAGTAGCTACGGTAGGCACCCCTTTATTTACATTAAACTGGATTTACTTTTTCAGTGAACACACAGTACTGCATGTAATAGATCGTGTGGAGATATTCACTGATTTTGACAACAAGCGTTCTTCAGAATTGCTGGCCGCACCTTTAAGGATTAATGTGATACATTTAAATTGGACATAAATTAATGTAATGTATATTGCAAGTAATACTGTTGCAACTAATGCTGGGCTTACACTAGAGGACTTTTAAAAGACTTTGAAAAGAAAGACTGAAACCCTCTTACATCTAAAGACTATCAACTCACACCTGGAGACAACTAGTCATTAGTTTTCAGTCACAGAGTGAGATTTTGAAAAGACAGGGGGTCTCATATTGCAAGACTACAACAACGTAGATTCCTTTTGACTTTGAGATTAATATTATTTCCGCAAACGCGATAGTGATTTTTTAGTTAAAAAAAGTTAATTCAATATTCCGAGCGGGGGGCTTCCTTTAGTTATTTGACCATCTTTATTTGCTGATCTCGTCCCCCAATAACTTTAACTCCCAACCCTGTATTTGATGGTAAAGTGTTAAGGTTGCGTCAGCCTGGTTCTCCAGCCGAGGCTTCAGGGAAAAAGTGTCCGAAATAAGTGCCTGCACAGGCGGACACAGGTCGCGACTAATGCTGCTCCTCCTGCGCTGTCATGCGAGAGTGTGACAGTGTTTACGTCATTTCGCTTGAGCCAACCCCTTAAGACTAACGATAATATCAAACATGTTTGATGATGTCGGAACGTCAAGACGGGAAGAAGACTGGTTGAAATCGGGTCGGAAGACCACCTTACACCAAACGACTGAGATTACAGGAGTGCGCAACAACTCCAGCACGACTTCTGTGATTTCAGTCCGACATTGGAAGATTGTCTGCGACTGTCAAATCGAGTGAAAAGTCGTGTGGTGTAAGCCCAGCATAACGTGAGATATAAGAGAGCCAATCCATGTAAACTGTCAGGACAATACTGTAACAGAATCTTATTGATATAAAGCAATCTAGTGATTGGACAGAGGGATTATGCAGAGCAGTGGTGTGCGCTTAATCAAAGAAAAAGCCCTGACATTTATCTGGTGCGGTTACAGTTAAGGGATTGATTTATGTTGCATTTCCACAGGAGATCAATGCTGTGCTCTATACTGCACACTAGTCTTAATGTATACAATTCACAAGCACCTTGCTGAAAATATATTTAGAAGTATAGACAGCATGTGTGTGTGTGTGTGTGTGTGTGTGTGTGTGTGTGTGTGTGTGTGTGTGTGTGAATGTGCCAGACGTTTGTTGTATCATTTTAAATCTATGCAAGCAATACGATGTGTTAACTACAGTGTAAAACAGTAGTACACTATGAAAGTCAGTATGTAGTATAGATCTGATATGCTACGTGTGTTAGCATTCTGGCGTCTGTTGCTGTGTGTGACAGTGTGTGAATGTGTTCTCGTTATACCTGTGCTGTGTGGCCCTCACCCCTTCACCATTCCAGGCGAGATGCGCGTCCAGCTCCTAAACCAGACTCTGCTGGACCTCGGTCTCTATGACGACGGACCCTACGAGGTGGCCGATCAGAAACAACTTAATGCTGAGCTCATCCCCGTGCCCTACCACAGTTACCTGGGTAGGACCAGCCCTCCATTGCTCACTGCTGCTGCACCACGCACAGGAAGGCAAAGAGAGGGCCCCGGGGGTAGGGGAGGGTGACATTATGGCTCAGACTGTATCCCCAAAATGGCCGCCATCGTAACCACCTCAGGAACTATATAGCAACAGTAGCAGCAGCTGCCAAAGGGCCTCTAAAAATTTGTTTTACTGTCCCTAGTCATTCCATGTGGATTATTTGCTGTGTGTGACTCACCCGGCTCAGAATGTGATTCCACTTTAATATTTTCCCATGTGATTATGGGCGGACATGTTGGAAAATGTCCCAGAGCTTATTGTGGCCTGTGACTTCTGAATTCTCATGAAGCCAACAATATTGGTCCCTCTCTTCTCTTTCTTGGGGGGGGGGAATAGTTGCCAAACAAGAAATCCACTGTAAACAATAGTGACGTTCTCCTCATACTATCCTCCCTTGTCCCACCCCACTTCTGAAAACAGAGTAAAGGAAAACATGTTAAAACTTCCAAGTGGTTGGGCGTACAGTGTGAGGGTGCAGTCTGAGCCTGAAAATGTCCTCTCTCCACCATGGTTACGCGGTGGAGCCACTGCGTCACCACCACAAAGACAAAAAACCAAATCAATCACAGCTTGTCTCACCTGCACCTCCCTCTCCCCCTTTTTTTCTCTCTTTTTTCACTCTTTATTTCCCCCTCACCATTTCACCACCCCATCACTCCTCCTCCTACACTCCTTCCTCTGTCTATCTGTCTATCTTTCTTTCTCGTTCTACCTTTTCTCGTCCTGTCTTGGGGGCCATAGGGCTCTTGTTCATGGCTAGCCCCATTGAAGACGCGCTGCTGTACAAAACTCTGGAGCCCTCCAACACAGCGTTTGAGGATGTAGCTCATAATAGCTACTTAGGTTTGTAGGCGTGAGACGTGTTTGTTTTCGTGTGTGTTTTTTTGGATCGGACTGGGCTTGTAGTGTGGAAAAAGTAGTCCCACCTTCTATCTCCGTTTTCCGTCTTAATACTTTTTCTGCTAATTATGTCCACGTAACTTAGATCTTAACTTTGTAAGATCATCACCTTTACCTCACTGTTATAAAGAGACAGCCATCCAGAACGAAGCACTTTCTGCAAAAATGTTAATTTCATTTACCTGCATAAAAAAAGAAAATTATTAATTTATATTATTATTGCTAGTACTAGCTGCTGATTTGACAATAGCAAGGTGGTTGTCTCTTTGAGGGGTGTTTGTCTGTTCTGTCTGTAGATATCTGTCACGTCTGTAGTGTGTCGGGTCAGTCTGCATGTGTGTGTCGGTACGAAGCTTTCCGGGTGGTGGTTTTTCTCAGTTGTCCTAGTTTTAGAAAAATTGTTTTACTGACAACAAAAAGTTGAACTAACAAACATGCGAGCAGTTCTATGAGGCTGTATTGGGATCAGCACGCTTATATGTTCAAAATGCTAACATGCCTGATTAACAGGTATTACTGTATGTTTACCATGTTTACCGTCTTAGCTTAGTGTGTTAGCATGCTAACATCTGTTAATAGGCACTTAACACAAAGTGCAGCTGAGGCGGATAGAAGATGTCATTCGTTTGACAGGAATTTGGTTGTTAACTTAGTATTGGACGTGTTTTATTATGGACCTCCTGATAGCGCTTGATGAAGTGTAAAGGGATCACTAGAGTTATCGCAACTCATCCGGAGGGGATCATAAATGTCATGTGTAATAGTTTTATTCAAAGCCTCAATTTTTTACCTCACTGTGGCGTTAAAAGGAAAACTCATCAGGATAATTTATCTGGGAACCATTAACATCAGGGCCAAACCGGTTCCAGTCCATCTTGTAGATGTAGAGATATTCCGCTGGATGAATGAAAACATTTGACCTGTTGGTGGCGCTACAGAAAAAGTCTGAATTTCATCAAAGTCAATACGATTACTAATGTTGTGAACCATGACTTAACGTGCAAAATGTCATGGTAATCAATTACACAGTTGTTGAGATATTTCAGTCTGGACCAAAAGTGGTGGACTAAAGCGTGTTCTTTTAGATTTTGCTACGAATCTCTTGGGACGTAGGGGTCCGTGTGTTACGACCCGTAGCCTGCTCAACACAAACCTATTTATTGTTATTGGGAGGTTTCCCGGTTATTACTCTTTACTAAGTGTGTGGATCTGCCATAAACCTCTTTTTATTCACATACCTCAAGCCTGCTAACCCTCCCGCTCTCCGTATTGAGCCGTCTCCTTGACAACACTAATTCCCACATGACCTTTTGTAGCCTTCATTTATTACTCACATGCTTCCATTGATCCTAACCTAGATGATATGCCAGCCACACCTATGCATGCGTACTAAAATGATAGACAGTGTTGCAGCTAGTATTCATTATTATCATCAAATCATTAAATCCAAAATTGTGTTTTTCCTGTATTATGGTTAAATATATAAATTGCATTTAAAGCATTAAAGTATATATTTGTTTTCCTTTTAAACTAAATGACTGACATTTGTTTTATTATAACATGCAAAAGTAAAATAATTAAAAAAGGTCAAATAAATAAATAAAGAGACAAATATGACTTTTGAGTTTTGATCAATTCATTTATTTGATCAGTTTGGCATGAGACAACAATACCTCAACTAAAAGTTAAAGGTTATTAGTTAAAACTAATAAAAAATACAGTATATAACATTTTGTAGTTGTGGGAAGAATGAAGAAACAAACAGCTTTTATTTTCAATTAATTATACATTACTTAAAGCACACTTTAGAATATTATATTACATTTCTACCAAGTCTGTTCTGAAAAAATGCCAATGAATTCTACGCACTGCACCTTTAAGCCTCCATTCTCCCATTTAGTTTCATAGAGACGACCTTGTAGGAGCAGACTGTGCGTTAAAAGCACCCTCTGTGGAAGAAGTAGCACCTTTGTCTCCGTCCGTTGTTTTTTTACAGGACCCGCAATGCAGACTGTTGCATTCCACACCTGCCACCCTGGAGCTGCTCACTGTTTGTCGCCCTCATGCATGTTTACTCAGGTCTAACAAATAGCCCCCCCCCCATCCCAAAAAGACTACACCCCCCCCTCCCCATAGATGGATTATCCTCCTTTCTCAAACCCTCTGCATGATTTTGAACTGCTGAAGCAAATGCATGTGGTTGCTTCTGTTGGGCTGAAATGTTTGATATGATGTGTTATTTTTCACAGCTTAATAAGAACATTTCAAAACACTATCTTGTTATAATGCACACACACAAACACACATTTATGCACACACACACACACACACACACACACACACACACACACACACACACACACAGACACACACACACACACACACACACACACACATACACACAAACGCACACATACACAAACAACCATCCCCCATTCCACTTGTTCATCCTTTGCTCCACCTGATTTATATATGCAATCCAACAAACATTCCTACACACAACACACACACACACACACACACACACACACACACACACACACACACACACACACACACACACACACACACACACACACACACATCCATTCCCACACAAAGGGAGGAGTCGCTTTAGGATATAAATCTGATTAACGTCCACCCAGCATGTTTACATACTGCCTTCACTTATGGCAACTGCTACAGAGCCTCGGCATCATGAATCTCATGAGACATTAGACTAAATCCCAATACATCTCCTTCTGTTAGTGTCACACACAAACAGCATTCTTTCCTCCTAGCAGTGGAAGCACACACACTATTCCCCTTAGCAAACACAGCACACAGGACATTTACACCCATCATGAGTTTGGCATAAAATCAATAGTCACTTAAGGGCCCACATTTCATTAGTAAGAAGATGAGCGGTACATGGTATATACGCTGAGAGGAGCTGAGCCGGTGAGCCCTTTACAGTCAATACTAACCCCTGACCCCTCGTGCTGCCTTGCTTCCTTCCAGGGTTTTCAGTGGATTCTGCCATGGGCCTGATGAGCCTGGGGGAGCTGACCTTCGTGGCGGGCGCTCCCCGGGCCAGGCACACGGGCGCGGTGGTGCTGCTGAGGAAAGACAACGTGTACCGACTGGTCCCACAGCACATCTTCTGGGGGGAGGAGCTGGCCTCTTCCTTTGGCTACTCCGTGGCTACCACAGACCTGAACAGGGACGGGTGAGGCAATGATAGATAGATAGATTTAATAAAAGCAAAAATTTTCCAAAATGTATCTTTTTAAAAAACAAGTATAAATACTCAAGTAAAATGAAGTAAAAGTAGCTCAAAATTGTAAAAGATATCACATTAGTAAAGATTGGTGAATGTGATTTTGAATAATAACTTCAAGAGGCTCCTCTTTCTAAAACTCATTCCAGTGCTTCATAATCCTCAATCCTCTCTTTATTTTCCTGTTCCTCAGCTGGACAGATCTGATTGTCGGAGCTCCTAATTTCTTTGACCGTAAGGCGGAGATTGGCGGGGCCGTGTATGTTTACCTTAACCCCTTCGGTCACTGGGACGACCAGGCGCGACCCATCCGTCTCAACGGGACATATGACTCCATGTTTGGGATGACCGTCAGCAGCATAGGAGACCTGGACCAGGACGGATACGGAGGTGAGAGGACTTGGTTTTAGGGTGGTAGGATGGCCTGAAGGAATGGGGGCCAACCTGTAACCATGAGGTCGCTGGTTCAATCCCCGGCACTGGATAGGAGGGTGTTGGTTGTAAAACTAGTGGTGGCTGGTATTACATCTACGGTGTCCAACATCTCTACCTTTGCATCCTTGAGCAAGACACTTAACCCCAAACTGCTCCAGGGGCGCTGTACTATGGCTGACCCTGTGCTCTGACACCCTCCGAAGTGTGGTAACTTGAGAGGGGGATATGCGAAAAAGGATCATTTCTCTGTAGTTTCTCCTTTTCAAAGTATTTAAATGTAAACTGCTGATTATTTCTATTGGGTCTCATAGAGCTACAGCTAAACCTGTTTTTTAACCATCTGTCCAGATATTGCTGTGGGGGCTCCGTTTGATGGAGATGGCAAAGTGTTCATCTACAGAGGCTCAGACTCTGGGATTGAAACTAAACCTGCTCAGGTGAGTCCCAAGTCCCACACAACAGTTTAGGAAGGCAAGGCAAATGTAATCACATAGCACAATTCAGACACAAGGCCATTCAAAGGGCTTTACAGGGGCATACATTCATCATGATACATTAGATACTTACATTAGAAATTGCGGTTAAGAGTTAGTAAAAACAAAAGAAATGCATAAAGATTCAAGATTAGACAGCGATTTAGACAACGATGTAGAATGGCTTCAATGAAAATTGGATGAGAAGTACGATGTCCATGTCTGATCCTACAGTATTATTAGTTTGTTGTTTATTGTTTGTTGTTGTTTTTTTTTCTTTTTTTTTTGTGTTAAAAAAATCTGATAAAAATAACAAATACAAGAACAATGGTCTGAATGAATGAATGCCAATCAGTGTTTTTGTCCCATCAGGTGCTGGACGGTCGTGACTTTGATGTGAGGCGTTTTGGATACTCCATCTCCGGTGGTTTAGACATTGATAATAACCACTATCCAGACATCGCAGTGGGCTCTCTGAACGATTCAGTGGTTCTCTTCAGGTAAAAATATATATTTATTAACATGTTTATTTAAAGGTGCTCCAAGGAACTTTCAGTTTCTGTTCATTCTTGCACCCCCTTTGGACAAAAGTGGTAGCGTTTTTACTACGCCAGCTGTTGTTCCTGGGTGAGCGTACCCATGACATAGGCATTAAGAAAGACTGTATAAAAATGGCATTATTTGCACTGATGGTCTCTTCTGCTGTTACATGTGATTCATGATCATCAGAGGGAAATTAAGACTGTTCCAGACATATTTAAAAGTTCCTCATAGCACCTATAAAATGTGCTAAATAAAAGAAAATATTGGGTTGTAAAAAAAGATTTGTTTATTAGCTCTCCAACTCTTAAATATAATTTAAAACAGTAAATCTTGTATGTTTACTTACTTGTAAACTGTCCTGCCTACTTCACATCTCTTGTGTGTGTTGTGTGTCCCCTAAGGTCTCGTCCGGTCATCCATGTGATCAGAGAGGTATCTATCGAACCTCAATACATCGATCTGGAGCAGCACAACTGCAAGGGCCGGGACGGAGTCTGGTGAGAAGACAGTTATAATGAGACACATCCATATAATACTGCTGTAATTCTTAACAACAACAACAACAAAAAAACACGACACATATCTTCCTCTTTCCCACTCTCCCCTGTCGGACATTTCTTTTTTCTTTTTTATAGCATGGAGGTCAAGGCTTGCTTCACCTTCACAGCCCACCCAGAACACTACTCGCCACACATCAGTAAGTCACAAACCATTTTCCTCTCGTGTAAGATTTCAGATCTCTCCCCCCTTTAGCGACAGGAGTTATTTCTATTTACAGTGGAAGGCAACCTTATCTGTCTGGTAACACTAGCCTTTATTTTGACTCAATCACAGCTGGTTAATACTGTATTCCCTTTGGATGGAAGGTTTCATATACAGTATGCTTTTCTCCCCTGGTGGGCTCTATAAGTGCTCTCTCTCTCTCTCTCTCTCTCTCTCTCTCTCTCTCTCTCTCTCTCTCTCTCTCTCTCTCTCTCTCTCTCTCTCTCTGTGTGTCCTGACTAGGGATGTAACGATATGAAATTTTGGGTACGATACGATACGATACGATATTGCGATTGATATCACGATATCACGATACGATATTAAGCGCGGAATTCATTTCTACCCCCTCAAATGAAATGTTGTACCGCTGATTTAAATAAAACATAAACGCAAGAATAATTAAAATTTTTTATATCTTAATATGAAGAAGAGATTTCTGAGAGATTTAAACAACTTATCACCAAAACAAAGACACTGCTTCTCTACTGCTGTTTTTAAAGAAGCTTTACACCTATATTTTTCAAACTGAAATAGGAATTTTAAATCTAAACTTAATTTAGTCACTTGTCTGTAACTGTAAAAGTATGTATAAAATAAAAATTATTTAAATAGTGTGATAATTTCCCCATTTATTTATGTTTTATTTGCTTATCAACTCTATTTTTGCAAGCCATGCTTTTACCTTATTAGGCCTACATTATGACAAGCACAATTAACTCTGTAAAATATTTATTTATGATTTTTATTTGTTATTAACTTAAATTGCAGTCTCAAAATCAATGTTTTTGCAGTGCACTCCTCTCCCCCTCCCTTCCTCACACTTTCGCAACGTCACTTTCATTTGACCAAAGTAGTGTCACCTAAGTTTGACATAGTAGGGATTCCATAGTATTGCGCAACATGCTGTTAGCTACTGTCTGCTGAGTTCACGTGAAGTTGTGATGAATATATCAAGGATCTTTGGACTTATTTCCTTCATCTGCCTTTCACGGAAGTTCGCCGACTTTACCGGGGATTTAACGCGTGGTGGCGGTGGATTCTATTCTATTCTGTTCTATTTTTTTTTTTTTTTTTTTTTTTTTTTTTTTTTAATAATCTAATTTCCTCACGTTCACCTGGATTCATAATGATATAATTGACCCGCGAGCAACTTTCTCTTCAGTCTGGTAAGCTAGTCGATCTTTTTCTCTATCTCTCCCTTTTCTCTTTCTCTCTCTTCTTTGCTGCTACATGACTCAATGTTGTGAAGCTGCACGCGCTAGTGTAAACAACGGCCCACGTGAGACGTGACTGATCAGTTTAAAGTTAGAAGTCATGTTTCAGTGATAAGATGTTGTGTCAATGTGTTATTGTTTGGTTTCCAATGTTGGTGTGACCAATACAGTGTTAGATTGAGTGCTACGTTTATGACAACGTTGCTTACCAGACTCTCCACAATGACGGAGCGCATTTACCATGCACGCTCGCCTCAATACCGTGACGCGGTATAACAAGAAAAAACTTACGGTTGACATTCGTGGCCTTTTCATATCGCGAACGACCGTTTTGCGGTATATTGTTACATCCCTAGTCCTGACATTTCTGCATTTCAATCCCCCACATGGCTCTTTATGAATTGCCTCCATGTTTCCTCCCTCCTGTCCAGCCCTGGTGGTTCACTTTGAAGCGGACAGCGAGCGCAGGAAGCTGGGCCTCCCGCACCGCGTTAACTTCCTGGGCCGCAGCTCCCTGGAGCCAGAGTACACGCAGACCGAAGAAGTGGAACTGCATCACCAGCGTCACCCTGTCTGCACCACCGCTGTCTTTCAGCTACATGTCAGTCATAGTACATTTGTTATCAGAGATAGATACAGTATTTGGATGGATGGATGGATGGATGGATGGATGGATGGATGGATGGATAGATAGATAGATAGATGGATGGATGGATGGATGGATGGATGGATGGTTGGATGGATGGATGGATGGATGGATGGATGGATGGATGGATGGATGGATGGATGGATGGATGGATGGATAGATAGATAGATAGATAGATAGATAGATAGATAGATAGATAGATAGATAGATAGATAGATAGATAGATAGATAGATACTTTATTGATCCGAAATTCTGACTTCCATTAGCAACAAAAATACCCACACACCTGCCAAGTTAAAAGTAAAATAGACTTTGCATTTATCTTTTTTTATAATCTCTGTCCACGCAGGAGAACATCCGTGACAAACTGCGTCCCATCTCCTTGGCGATAACCCACACCATCAAGTCTGTGCCGCCACGCAGACACTCAGGGGCCAAGAGGCTGGAGAAGCTGGCGCCGATACTGAATGTTTCCCCCTCCAATACACTGCACTCCGAGGTCTGTGACAAACAGGGATGTAGTTTATGGTTCAGGATTCATTTGAATGGGCTTCTCACTATTCTCACTAGAAAGGCTGATAAAACATCAATTGTATCATCTCAACATAAATGTGTATGGACGTGCAGAATACAATTGTTGTGTAAGCACAGGGACAAACCGATGTAGAACCTGCTTGCTTTGATTCTGCTTTAGTTGAAACACAGTTAAATACAGCACTGCTGCAGTGAAGATGCTTTACAACATAAAGTTCCATTAACTGAGATGTTTTTAGTCAGCATTCTCTCCCGGCAGAGCTTTATGCTGCTGACGCACTTTCTCCCCTCACACACACACACACACACACACACACACACACACACACACACACACACACACACACACACACACAGCCAAAGCCCTAAATAAGTTCAACTCGCTATCATTGAACCAGTGAATTTTTGGGACCTTTGCTTAAAAAAAAAAAAAAAAAAAAACCCTACTAATTAATTTTTCATTTAAAGGTGCTCCTAGGAACTTTCAGTTTGTGTTAATTCTTGCACCACCTTTGGACAAAAGCGATAGTGTTTTTACTACGCAAGCTGTAGTTCCTGGGTGAGCGTACCCATGACAAAGGCATTAAGAAAAACTATATACAAATAGAAATCTTTGCACTGATGGTCTCGTTTGCTGTTCCATGTAATTTATCATCATCAGAGAATATTCAGAAATATTTAAAAGTTCCTCATAGCACCTTTAATTGACAAATTGACTGATTGTTTTCCCTGTGAAGGTGAACTTCCTGAGAGAAGGATGCGGCAGCGACAAGATCTGCCAGAGCAACCTGAAGCTGGGCTACCAGTTTGGAACGCGGCCCCTGACCTCCGACCTCTTCACCCCTCTGCCAAAGTTAGTATCCATCCGCCGAGCCATGTGAGCTGCTGGCCTTGGTGATGTACACTGTTGCCTAGTAGCAGCCTGTAACCCACAAACAATTATGTGGGCTATACAGGTGTTTGGTGATTATTGTTCAACACTCACTTCATTCTTGATTTAATATTTCTCCAAATGTTTGGCCCCCAGCTGATTATATGCTTCCCTAGAAGGGTTTATAAGTTGATACTAAAGCTTTATTAATGCTTCTTCACTTTTTAACAAACATACTTATAAGCTTTACATCTTTAAAAACTAAAATGTTTTGGTAACACGTTACAGTAGGAGTACATTAATTAACTGTTAGTTAATGCTCAGTTAATGCTATTAACAATTACTTCATGTATAGTTAATGCCTTTTTTAGCCTAAACTAACTGTTAATGCTTAGTTATTAACGCTTAAGTAATGCTAAGTTAAGCATTTGCTAAGCATAATGGTTAGTTAATGCTTAGTTTATACTTTGTAAGCATTAACTTACCGTTATATTAACATTTACTTAATGCTTTGTCAATTATTATTACACATGAGCTAAGCATTAACCAACAGTTAAATAATGTACCCTTATTGTAAAGTGTTACCAAAGTACACATTATGGAGATTGTTGTTTGAGTGTCTCCTGTCCCCCCTCTGTCCCCTCCCTGTAGAGATGAGTTCGATGTGCAGGTGTTGTCCCTGTCGGACCAGCGGCTGGTTGTCCTGGAGATCACAGTGACCAACGTCCCCTCTGACCCTCTGCAGCCGGAGGAGGACGGAGACGACGCCCACGCCGCTCAGCTCATCATCTCCCTCCCCAACACTCTGTCCTACGCTGGCTCCAGGGTCCCACCACAGGTACCGGCTGGGAGGAGAGACGAATATACTTGTGTAGCAGGTCTCAAGTTAGCATTTAGACGTGGATTAAAGGGATATTTTTTTTTTTTTAAGTGGGGTTGCAGCTCTAGGTTGCCCCCAGACAGCTGTTAATGTTTTGTGTCACTCCGCCAGTCAGCTGCTCGACTTAGAGCTAATGAGGCTTATTCAAGAGACAAAAGAAAAGAAAAATAAATGACTGTCTGGCGGCATACAAAAGCATAAAAAAATCTCAGTTTAGCGTACAATTGGATATTTAGGTTTTATGGTTAGCATTTATATATGCCCCTCTGGCAAAAATACAAGGGTTGACTCCTGCTACAGCGATATCTCCCCTTAACTCCTTTTATTGACTGCACTGACTAAAATCTCGATATGGTAACACAATAACTGTGCCCAAGTACCCTATTCAGCCCCTTCTTAAAAAATACTAAAATACCCCTTTAATATACTCGAAAACATGCACATTTTGGCATTATGTTTTTGCTAATAGTATTTGTTTGATATCCTGACTGTGTGTGTAGATGAGATGCCAGGCCAATCAGAATGGCTCCCAAGCTGAATGTGACCTGGGCAACCCTGTGAAACGAGGCACTAAGGTAAGGACATTTAAAATAAATAAAAAATAGATAAACAATTTACTGGTGTCATAAATAATTTGAGTCTAAAATATGTCGTTTACGTGTCGCTTTTTCAGCTGAAGTTTTCCATCAACTTGAGCATGTCTAACATCACCATAGAGACCACGGAGTTGACGGCAGATCTCTCATTGACCACGTAAGCTCTTCTCTGCAACTATTGCATTTGATTGACGGTTTAAAAGTCAAATAGTACAATATAGATATATTCACTAAAGATTCATGTATTTATTAACAAATATGTGACTTGTTGGAACCGCAAATGAATCCTTTTTTAATTCCGGTCTGTTCATGGTTTTCTGTCCTCAGAATCAGTGAGCAGCCTGACCTGGGACCAGTCACTGCGTTTGCTAAAGTTGTGATAGAGCTCCCTCTGTCTGTCAGTGGGTGAGTGACACCTCCATAGTTTCTCCACAGGGTTTTACAAATGGCATGGCGCCTTGACAGACACATCTTAGGTTAGCTTCCCTAAAGGTGCTACGAGGAACTTTTTAGTGTTTCGTTTATAATCATAATTTTTCCTCTGATGATCATAAATGACATGTAACAGCAAACGAGACCATCAGTGCAAAGAATTCTATTTTTACACATGATTTTTCTTAAAGTGTGCGCTCGTCGGCGTTGTAAATGAGGGGAACCTCAATGCCTTTCGAGTTTGAATAAATAAAGGTTTCAATCAATCAATCAATCAAAGCCTTTGTCATGGGTATACGCTCACCCAGGAACAACAGCAGCTGGAGTAAAAAATACTACCGCATTTGTCCAAAGGGGGTGCAATAATTAACACAAACTGAAAGTTCCTCGGAGCACCTTTAAATCCTACCCATTTTTCTCAGCTTTGGAGCTTATTAAAATCATCATCAAACTCTTCACTGATAGGGGTTTAGACAGTACTGGTTTAGACCACCCTTCCTTGTGAACAGGTAGCTATATGCAGCCGTGTAAGTGTGTTTGCCCATGTCTAAATTCCTAATGTGATTGTTTTTTTGCTGCTGCAGGCTTGCTCGTCCTCACCAGCTGTTCTTTAGTGGGACAGTGAAGGGAGAGAGTGCTATGACCAGCCTGGATGACATTGGCAGCCCTGTGGATTTTGAGTTTGTGGTAAGGAACCAGTGTTGTGTGTGTGTGTGTGTGTGTGTGTGTGTGTGTGTGTGTGTGTGTGTGTGTGTGTGTGTGTGTGTGTGTGTGTGTGTGTGTGTGTGTGTGTGTGTGTGTGTGTGTGTGTGTGTGTGTGTGTGTGTGTGTGTGTGTGAATGCAGGTCTTTAACCCATTCTGACATACACAACGTAGCATCTATATTAGCACCAAGGACAGTGCCTAAAAACGTTTATTGCGCTACTGGTTCCATAGGCCCACCCCTTTTAATCAACCACAAAACTGACGATCATCCCAATTTCTCTGTATGTCTTTCTCTCCGTCAGGTTGCTAACCCCGGCAAAGCTGTGCAGACTCTGGGCTCGGCTTTCCTCAACATCATGTGGCCGTACGAGTTGGCCAATGAGAAGTGGCTCCTGTATCCTGCCAGCCTGAAGTTTGAGGGTCACCCAGACACACACTGCACCATACCGGGAGGCCTGAATCCACTGGGGCTGCCCTTACCAGGAGACCTCCCACAGACCGTCAGTCAGGTACTAGTAACCACAGACACGTTTAAGCTTGACTCCCATAGGAATTCATGGACAATGGATATTTTTTTCATGGATCAGTTTAATGCTTATTGTTAAAGGAATACTTCACCCATACGGAACCGGCATTCTATCATTATAAAATCGCTTTTATGATATAATGAATGAGGTTTTTCTCAGTCTTTCCTCAGTCTTCCCTTGGCCCAGCTTTTCCTGTTAATCCTAACCCTACATTTTTACTGAAGTGATGTCACATTAGTAAAATGTTGTGTTAGACAGTGATACCATAAAACACTCTTTCGGCCTTTTCTCAGAATAGGATGAACCGATTTTTTTTTTTAATGCACATTTATACTACATAGGATCTCAGAGTTCAATACACTTTCATATTCCCACCGGTGAAGTAGATCTTTAACGATAAATCAACCATTTTCTTGTGACCAATCTATCTGTGTCTGTATGGATGTGTGTCCCCCTCCAGCAGGCCGGGAGAACGCGGCGCTCCCACCCAGAGGAGGAAGGTAAAGTCATGACCAAAGGCAGCGTGGGCCGGACCACCCCCGCTGTGGCCGCTTCAGAGAGACGCAAGTCACTCAAACTGGTGAGAGGGAGAAAGCACATTGTAACACATAGAGAATGAGAGGGAAGCAAATAATGCCAAAAACATATTTTATTAATTCAGTGCTTTAAAGGTAGAGTGTGTAATATCTGAATATTTAGTGGCATCTAGTGGTGACAGTTCTAGAATGCAACACTCCCTGGGTAACGCCTCCCCCTACTTGCTTCAAGCACAAGAAGCCAGTTATTAAAGATGGCATTATCCACCACTGCATTCAAGTCATTTCAACAATATCAAGCGATGACGTGAAGATGTATTTAGTTATATTATTTTATAGTACTTCTTCTTCGTCTTCCAACAGGTGCATTACCCCAGGTCACCTACTTTATAAAATGCATATTGGTCATTAAGTTTGTCCATTCTGTGCTGCTGCTATTTCTTTGGCGGTTTTGTTTATCTGTACTTCTATACCTGTGTCTATCTCCAATTCATTTGAGAACATTTTTCCCAGGGTGCACTGCTCACTTGTCATTTGTTCCCTCTTAGGATTGTCTCTTGGGGTCGGCGCGCTGCATCCTGATTCAATGTCCCCTGCACAGCTTCTCGGGTCAGGCTGTCCTCAAGATCCACGCCCGCCTGTGGAACAGCAGCTTCATAGAGGTAAAACACATCCCATAAATAGAGTTTTGAGATGAAGTTTATTTCCAACATAATATTTTGTTACTACTTAACTTTTTTATTTTTTATTTTTATTTTGCATGGGTCAATAGCTATTGCTCCTATTTCCTGTGATGTTAGGAATATGGTAGCCAAAAATAACACCTGGTTAAAGAAGAAAATAATTACCCTGAAAGATCCCTCAAGTGCCTCAAAATAAATTACTCAATACTAAGAATTACATGTAGAGAAGTTGTTATCTCACTGCAAGCTCTGCAAAAAAAAATAAAATTACCCCTCCCGTGAAACTGCATGGTGCCTCTTTTACAGAACAATGTATCAGAAAAAGGTATAGAGAGCTCTATCTGAATAGACTTAGCACAGAGCATGAGTATAACTGATTAGCTATTCAAACCCCTTGGTCTTCCTCTCTCTGTCTCTCAGGAGTTCCCAGCAGTCAGTGCTTTGGAGCTGCTGGTCAGAGCCAACATCACTGTCAAGTCCAGCATCAAACACCTGGTGCTCAAGGACGCTGCTGCACAGGTAACGGCACACTTTGTAATGGCATGTTGTTCACCGGATCAAATGCCTTTTTAATGTCTTTTAGTTTCATTTTTTATTAGGCAGAGCTCTTTTTAAATACACATAACGATGGAGTCAGTGATTCTGGAGAAAGCTTGTTGTCTAAAACTGCTATTTAGGCTCGGACTGTCTGATCGACCTACAAGGTGGGTCCAAGCATACCCACTTACAGTACATACCCATCTACAGAGCCTATGTCTTTGTATAAACAACTGATATTTACGCGGATTCTGAAGAGATATTCACTGATTTTGACAAAAAAGTGATTTTGAACAACAAGCGTTCTCCAGAATGACTAACTCCTTAAATACATAATGTGACTGCAGCCTGAATCAGTGATCAAATCGCTTCAAGGCATTCACCTCAACCAATGATATAAAGTATATTTCCTATTGTCCCTTTAACTTTGCATTTCCACTGTTCCTCCCTCCTTCTCTCTGCAGGTTCCAGTGATGATCTACCCTGAGCCGGGCATGGCGGACCATTACCAGATCCCCTGGTGGATCATTCTCATAGCCATCCTGGCTGGTATCTTGCTGCTCACGCTACTGGTCTTCATACTGTATAAGGTGAAAACAGCATCCCTGATCCAAACAGCTTTTTATAACGTTTACACTCTCTCCTGGGCATATGGGATCATTAGTTATATGATCATTGTTTCACTTCCAATCATCTCCACGGCCATTATTAGTCATCTTTCATGGAAGTCAGATTATTTCTATCCACTTTATTCTGTTCTGTCCTATAATCGTTTAATTCCTTCCAGCTCATTCTCATCTGTCTCTTTTCCTCCTTTGTACTTGTGTGTGTGTGTGTGTGTCCTCTCTGTGTCCTGTGTGTGTGTGTGTGTGTGTGTGTCATCCTTTTTTCTTTATTCTCATTTCAATCTCGGGACGTTCTATCCCTAAATCCTCCTTTTCAATTCCATTTCCTCATTGTTTTCCCCTTTATTGTACGTCCCCTCCCCCCCCCCCCCCCTACTGTCCTGTGGTTCTCCGTTGCCCAGTGTGGGTTCTTCAAGCGCAGTGAGCGGCGCCAGCACTATGACACCGAGTTCTACCGGGCCCAACTAGGGGTCCAGCCCTCGGAGGCGGAGAAGCAGGCCTCAGAACTATAATATAAAAGAATGTATTTACCTCTGTCCTGCTCTCCCCTCCTCCTCTCCCTCCAAGCGGTAAAAAAACTAAAAATAAATCCTGGACCCACTCTGGTGTGGCTGGTGGTGTTCATAACAGATGTAATATTAGCACATTTTAATGCTATTGCTAACAAAACAAACGCAGACATTGTAGTATCAGTGCAATGCTGGTTAATTGGCCGTTGGTTAAGCCGCACCCTTCTTAGTTACTGTTGCTTTCCTCTGCATTCGGTTCTGCCGCAGCACCTTTTATATCTATAATAGTTGCAGATGTATATATTTATTTATTCATTACCCTTTTTTTTAATTGTTTGATATTTAAAAAAGTGAAAAAAATTAAATGCCTTTACACAAAATAATTGAATACATAAAAGTAGATTTATACAACCATGGACGCTCTTGGCTTCCTTACAAAACTGATGCCATTTATAAAATATTTTTTATCTCTTAATAATCTGTCCCATTGAACACCATCCAGCCACCTCTCATTGGGGCGTTCAGATGCCTGCTGTGCTGTGTGTTTTGCCTCTGCTGTTCACATCGCAGTTTATCTTCACTTGTTCATTCTGGCACCAGTCTATGACAATGACTATTCATGCACTTTTAAACCTAAAAACACTCCCATTTGACTTGCATTCAATGACACAAGTTTGCTTTTTTAGGTGCCAGAATCAACATTAATACCAGTGGGTGTTGCTGTGCGTGTTAATGTGTGCAGTTTTTTCTTAATGTCACTGTGGCAGCGTGGTTTTAACAAAAAATCAAGGACACTGAGTTTGAAGCAGAAATGCAGAGCATGTGGATGTGCTTTTTGGGTAGATAGATAGATGTGCCTTTTTATTCAAAAGTCACTGTGACTGCACAAGGTCGTTGGATAATCACTTTTTCCATTAAAGACACGAGTTTACTGAAATAGATGAGGTTTTAAAAATGTCCTCTGCATGGTAATAGCAAAACTGACCATCTGTATCTACTGAGATAAGGGCAAACATCTAGATATAGAACATCAGTTAATTATTTGTTTTTCTCTTTCCTTTCTACACTCATTCCACTACCTTCGCCCCTATACACCTGCTCTTCCTCATCCCCGTGGCTGCAGTGTGGCTTCTTCCAGCGGGCCCACTACAAAGACAAATTGCCTCAGTATCACGCGGTGAAGATTCCTCGCGAGGACCGGCCGCAGTTCCAGACCGAGAAGTCGGGAAATGTCCATAAAAAGGAATGGGCCACGCACTGGAGCGACGGGACCTCCTAACTCGCTTTTTTTTTTTTTTTGTTTGTTTTTTTTAAGCACTGACTGACTGACTGAATGAATTCAAATCACCCTGTGTGGCATTGGAACTAATCAACAAAAAAAAGAGAAAGGTGCACACATCATAGACTGAGATCTCGACAAAGTGTGCACACAGTTCTTGAGAATTGGCGGCCCTGTCACAACAACACTGTGACTTGGATCCATATCCTTCCACTCTTTAGCCGGCTAATGGCTGGCCTTGGATTAGTCTATTTATGCTGTGGATCTATATGTCAGTGTGTTACTGTAATAACTGAAGGCCAACGACAATATTAGAACCGGTTCTAGAGGCTCAATATGTTTGACAGCCTGCAGAAGAAGTGATGACGCTCACATGGACTTAACTCCTCGTCCGGACAGGAAAATCACAATTCAAAGACATGCATGTATGTACAAACATATAGTGTAATATTAGATTATACAGACACACTGGACATTGTTGAAGAGTAAGCCACTGCCCGTAACAAGGACTACTCATCGCCTTAACTACTGTAGAATGTATGACTGATACAGGCAATGAAAATAATGCATTTTCTTTTTTTTAATATAGATGATTTGGGGAGATTTTCTTTTAGTTTTAGCACTGGTAACTATTTGGAAAATGTCAGTCTGTTAATGATCGGTACATTATGATGTTGGAGAACGCTGGATGTGTTCTCATTGCTCTTAACAAAGCCATTCAATATGTTCGCCGGATGTTTGTTTTATATATCCTTATTCAAGAAAAAGGAATGATTTTTAAAAGGGGAGACATTTTTGTTTAATATCTTTTTTTTTAATAGGTCAGTCGAATGTACTGCATATCATAGCAATAGTTTATTGCCTGAGTGAACTTGAATAAGAGCAAGAAAACCACAATACAACGTATGACAGCCATATGGCCGTAGAACTGTTGAACGCATGAAAATATGTCAGAAAAGAAAAAGCAATATTTAAAATATGGTCTGTCCGTTTGCAGTGTAAACGCATTTAAAATAACTGAACCAAACACTGGATTTTTCAATGGACGTCCAGGCTCATGTGGGCAGACATTATCCCAGTGTATAGAGGAATTATGTGTGAAAACATGGTCTGAAATGAAAAACCTATAATACTATATAAAAGTATGACTCAAATACATACTTTTAAATTCTAAGGTTTTTAAGCCAACGCCGCCTTTATTTTTTATTTTTTTTTCAAGATGTAAAAATATTTCACCAGGAGACATCGTGACCTTTGTATAAATATATTTTTGAAAACATTTTAGTTGCTTAATATTAACGTGCTTGTGGCGCAGTTCCTGGTAGCGAAGGTAAGATGGTACATACACTTCAGCACTGACATTTCTAACTGCAAACAAGTGCCTTATTGTAAAAGGTGGGAGATTGTAAAGAGTTCAAGGCAACTTGAATAAATTAGATTAGGATCTGCTGGACGCCTGTGGAGAAATACACATCCCTTTAACTCTCAGGACAACATCGAGAGAGGAGAGACAACGCTTATTTTTCTTTTTTTTTCTTTTGTTTTTTAGGTATTGCTGGACAATCTTGTATTAGCTGCATGAAGCTCCTGTTGCTGTATTGCCTTTTTTTGACTCAGCGTTTTATTTATTTTTTCTGTTTGACTGCACTGTTTTAACATTGTAAATAAAATAAAAGGAAAAAAAATGTAAAACCCATGAAATAAGGTGTCTTTCTCAGCTGCATGTTAAGCAGGCGATCAAGCAGTTCACACAGGTGGTAGTAGGTTCATTCAACCTGCAGTTTACCCAACGACCACCAGATGGAGACAAAGGTCAGACAACTGAAATACCCCCTCTCAACTCTGTACTATATCAGATTTCTTTTTGAAAACCGAACAGTCTGTGTTACAAGAAATAAATGACTACTTGAAACAATCAAATTATTCCTCTGATGATCTTAAATGTCACAGCAAACGAGACTATCAGTGCAAAGGATGCTATTTTAAAATATACTTTTTACTGATGCCTTTGTTATGGGTACGCTCACCCAGGAACAACAGCTGGGGTAGTAAAAACACCACCGCTTTTGTCCTAAGGGGGGGCAAGAATTAACACAAACTGAAAGTTCCTCGGAGCACCTTTAAATAAGGAACACAAGAAATCACAGGATAGAAACAGAACTTGTATTGAATATGTTCATGATTTCTCTTATTTTTTTCATGGTAATGTTAGCCATCATAAACTTTTTGTGTGACTTGAATGTGTCAACATGAGGAGAGGCATATTGCAGCACAGGGACAGAGTGCTGCATGACGGTAGATGGTTTCCTGCATTGGACAAAGCCTTTGCTTTTTAATGTACACCCTCTTAATAAAGGTATATTGTTTTGTCTGTATGGTGTACAATATGCTCAGATCTGGTGTGTGTGTGTGTGTGTGTGTGTGTGTGTGTGTGTGTGTGTGTGTGTGTGTGTGAGTGAATAGGACACCGATTGCGGCTTTGTCACTTACTACTGTAATAACAATCATTATCATCAGGATGTGTAACAAGCTCAGCCTGTGCGCTGGTTCATTTAAAGGTGCAGTGTGAATAATATATTGCCAGAAATGGAAAATGTAGAAATGGAATATTTTTAAAGTGGGCGTCCTGGGGCACTTGTTGGAAAACGAAGAATAAGTACTTTAGAATGAATAACCTAAGTCCTAAGACATCTTCACCTCTTCACTTGATATTGTGGAAAGACTTGTGGCGGTGGTGGATGATGCCATCTTTAGTGACTAGATTCTTGTCCTTGAAGACCACTGTATGTAGCTTCTGTTATTATTCGAAAGCACACTGCACCTTTAAATACACACAGGGCCAGCCACACATATAGGTAGAGGTCGGACTGATCTGAGCTTAAAAGCATTAGCTCACTTCCTGTTGTAAGGGGACCAGAAGGGATATGATTAAATGTGTCATACATTCTCATTTCTTTTAGGTCCTATTTGAAATCCTAGCAGCCACATGAGTAGTGTTGCAGCAGAGTAACAAAAGAAAGAAATAAGATTGGATATTAAAAGCACAGATTGCGTTCTCCAGATCTAGGGAGGATAGAAATGAATGTGTTTTATCTGCAGAGGTAAAAAGTAACAAACTCTATCACTGAGTGGTGTTTGTTCTCTGTATTTACATAGGCCTACTTGAGAGGAGAATATGGTAAGATACTGTATACCTATGAATAATGCAGTGCTCTCCAGTGTTACACGGTGACACAGTAGACGTAAAACTAAACACTACAGGCGTGAGACGTTAACAGTTGTATTGGATTACATTAGATGGTATGAATGTGCTTCATAAAGTGGCCACTCAGTGTATATTGCAGCAATAAAATAACTCTCGAGCAAAACAGCCCAGACTTAACAGAACTGTTTTTATTTATTTATTATTATCATGACAGAGATCAGAGTAAATACATATTTTTTTTTATAATCCAAAA
Source organism: Ammodytes marinus (assembly GCF_949987685.1). Taxonomy (NCBI): domain Eukaryota; kingdom Metazoa; phylum Chordata; class Actinopteri; order Uranoscopiformes; family Ammodytidae; genus Ammodytes; species Ammodytes marinus. Next base: position 6,630,566 of record NC_137233.1, on the reverse strand, counting down.
GCTCGCGATCTAATTATAGTAATGAAAAATAATTCCCCTCAGAATCCCTCAGATGTCACCCTGGTTTCCATAGCAGTTAAACGGGGACATTTCTGTGTGTGTGTGTGTGTGTGTGTGTGTGTGTGTGTGTGTGTGTGTGTGTGGGTGTGTGTGTGGGTGTTTGCTTGTATTGCAGTGTTAAGCGGATTGTCACCCATTAGGCACTTTTTAGGGCCAAATCTGTTGATGTCTCATCCAGTATTAAGTGACTAATTATCACGCACGCACGCACGGGCACACACACACACACACACACACACACACACACACACACACACACACACACGCACACACACACGTACACACAAACTCACTCAAGTCGACGACAGAGACAAAGTGAACTCATATAGCACTAATAACGCCGGCGTCAATCTCACAAATCAAGCCTACAGTTGTCTTTGTTTACAATGAACCGAATGGGGGAAGCTGACACGTAACAAATGATGACAATTTTATCCCAAAATGTTTTCCTCTGGGAGAAGCTCAATCCCTTCATCTGCATGTTGAGAAAAAAACTCATCATAACAAAGTGCCTCTTCTACTGAGTAAGCAGAAGTTTTGATTGACCCATAATCTTACTACTGAACCACTATTCACTATATGTTTGCTTTCGGAGGAGTGTGTGTGGAGAATTAGCTGTAAAACCCTTATATGGTCCCTTTTTATTATGAATTTAAAGACAACATAGTAGTGTCCAAAAAAAAGGATTAAGAAAAACAATTAAAAAATGGCATTCTTTGCAGTGATGGTTTCATTTATGATCATCATAGGAAAAATAAGACTGTTTCAGAAATATTTAAAAGTTACTCGTAGCTACTTTAAAAAAACAAATAAAAAACTAAATGTGTAACTCTCTTTGCTCAAGTCTTATGTTTCCGCTTTGTTTCTCTCCTTTAAAAGACTATTTTAGGTTCATTACCTTGTTGCTTGGGATCATTGAATCATTGACTAATCTGTTGAACATTGGGGCCACGATTAAGTGCTTTCCCAGTGTTTTCCCATATTGGCTGTCTGTGCAGTACATGGCAATATACGCACTATACTCTGGACGACAGGGACTGGTGAATCAGAGTCCATTTGCAGGGATTTATCTGTTTAATAACTGAGGGAGTTGGGTTGCGCTTTACCCTAAGGGCCCACATAATAACGCACTCTGGCGATCAGACAGTCAACACTAATGCCCCACATCCTGCTAAATGGTCCTGGTTAAGTCCTTGTATTAGTGGCCGTGGTTCTTCCTCAATCCTGTCCCTTGGTCCCCTTTTGTACAGTGACATCCTTCTATGGTTCCCTAGAGGGATTCAAGCAAGGGACAGTGAGGTGTATATAAGACAGAGGCTGAGGGTGTTACCGCCACTGAATTTTCGGCCCGGGACACTGGACCACAAAGCAGGGCAGCAGGGCAGCAAGACATCCATCCGCTCTGTACTTCCAAGTAGCCGAGCGTTTGTTTTTTAAACCAAATCGAGTTATTCCTTTTGCCTTTTTTTTGCCCAGTCTGCGTTGATTTTGAGTTTTTGGAACCATGGACATATCGGCCATGGTGACTCTTGTTGCCCTGGTGATGGCGATGGCTGGCGTGGGACAGGCTCTTCATATCCAGGGTAGTCGGGACAACAATGACATCATGCCCGGCTCAGAGGACAGCATGACAGACCACATGCTGGGGCTGGTGAGACATCCATCCAACCTCTCACACAAACTTGAATAACGCATTTATTTGTCATTTCAAGTGTTTATTCATTGTCATACCGTATAGCCCTGTGATTGATTGATTGATTTTATTTTTTTACAGAAACTACGCTATTAGAATGACATCATTTATGTGTGTGTGTGTGTGTGTGTGTGTGTGTGTGTGTGTGTGTGTGTGTGTGTTTTTATTTAATCCATGTTCCATCCTAAAAAAAAAATGTGTGCGGAATAAGCAAGATTAAAATAACACAGAAATAGACACATACATAAATGCACAGGTAAGGACAAAATAAAAGCGCTGAGGGCTTGTAAAAGTTGCCCACACCTAACATTAAGATGAAAGCATTATGAAAAATCATATTACAAAGGCAAAATACAAGCAGATTTAGATTTTAATGAGAGGGTGACAGGATGACTATATTCCAAATGACTGGTCCTCATTGAAATCCAGACGGGTTCTGTAAAACTGACTTTGAAGAAGATCAACAGATGGTCTGACAACAGTGAATCTGGACTGTAGTCACAAACAATAAATAGACACAAAAGTGAACATCATATACGTTTAGTGAATTGACCTGTATGAGCATTCCAGTTGGAGTGAGTGACAATTATTTTGTAATAAAAAAAAGAGATTTCACACCGGTTTCATATCTGCTTGCCCGTACTTTATTTGCCAAAATCATTCTGGCATCTGAAAATAAAAATAGAAAATGTGAAAGCTATCTAAGGCACACATGGTTATGTGTTCAAATGTATGGGCAGTATGCTGTGACGCATTAGACTGAAATCACCACAACATGTTCTGTTTCTCGAGGAGTCTGTATGGATGTCATTTTTGTTTAGCCCTTTCATAATATTGTCAGTCAGGTAATTGTCATTGAAACGATTCCACATCGCTGTCAAAATGTTTAATGTCTAATCTTGATTCTTGATGTATTTGCTTTGTTTTTACTATTAAATGCAATTTCTAATGTCTTATGTATTCTATGCCCCTGTAAAGCACTTTGAATGGCCTTGTGTCTGTGCTATATAAATAAACGTGCCCTGCCTTGCCCTATCAAGTGAGGCAAGAAGAATCCCACAACCCATTGAGGTTTCAGTGCTGCTCGTCATGCGACACAGTACGAAGTGTATACTTTAATATAATCTTGGTTCAACAGACAGCCAGAGCAGCACTGAAGTAGAGCAGGATTAAGATCAAATAAATAAAAAAGGTTTTTCCATTTGGGCGTATGGAGACAGACACAACTGGTTGTCTGATCTGATTATGTATGAAGGTAAGACTGGATGGTTGTTTGGGTGGGCGTGAGATTCATTTATTCGCCTCCTCTGTTCATGGATATCTACATCTCAGGGTCCCTCTCCACACTGTGATTGCCTCGCTGAAGTTGCAATCCCCCGGTGTATTGTGTTGCAACCAAGAAGTGAATGCAGTTAGGGCTCTTGATGTTTAAGATTTTTATTTTTTTTCTATTTTTTTTTAAACAATACAACCTTTTACGAAAACAATTGTCTTTTCATTTGGTGTTGTTTATGTTGTTTTTAATGTGCTGTATAAAAAGTGTGTGTGTGTGTGTGTTGTTTATGCTCTTGTGCTACAGGAGAGTGAAAACACAGAGAACAGCTTCGACAAGCGTCTTCTGACCGCTGTGCTAAGAGCTCTGCTGCTGAAACCGCAGAGAGACGAAAGGAGCTCTGTCCTCCATGAGCCACAGAGGTCAGTGCCATGACAGAGCCTGCACTTAACACACACTTATTACATGGCACGACTCAGAAATCCTGTGTTCTGATTGGTCAATCACGGCATTCTACAGGTCTGTTATTTCCAGCAAGTCAGACCGCTGTCAAGTATAATCACCGCTGCTGAGGACCTACCCATCATGTATGTGTGAGCACTGCCTTGTATCTCTTCCCTCTCAGGTTTGGCCGTAACTCCAGAGGGCCGTTACTGTCTGAGGACCAGCTACAGGACCGGGACTGGGAGGGCGCCCCCGGGCAGATCTGGAGTATGGCTGTACCCCAGAGGTTCGGCAAGAAATAACCTGCCCAACATTTTCCTTTGCACAAGGCCACGTGGCACGCAACTGTGGATACCAAAGATTTGAATGGATATATATATGAACTATATACTGTAAGCACGTTTTTATTTTTTTTTAACAAAGCCACCATTAGGCCTTTACTGACACACAATGCTTAAAGTTAAAGATGACACAAGCTTCAATTTCTCGCTTTTATTTTGTGATTTGAAACACTGCAAACATGTTGACGAGTGCCTATATAGGGTTTTTCTGTGTATACCTCACTTTCCCTGACTGGAATGTTATTTGGTGTTTTCTGTAAATCGATTGCTGTATTTTTGGTTATTCGTCTCTTCGCTGGTTGAATAAAAGTGCTTTGAACTTGTGTTAAACATGATCAATGTACAAATATAAGCTTACGTCTATTCAAAGGGAGTCGGCTGAATTAATGTACGATATACCAAAACAATCACATGTTGACATTGGATGAAATCTATTTTTAGTTCATATCTTCTGCATGATACAAAAAAAATTATAACTTTAACTTTAATACAGATATTTAAAAGTTCCTCGTAGCACCTTTAATTGAAAGAAAATCACAGCGCCAACATTTTAGAAGCTGCAACTGCAATTTTCTTTTCATATTGTCTTTGATAATTGACTAAAATGTATTAGATTGATTAGACGTTTCAGCACCTACTCAGAAAAAAATAAGGTAAAAATACTTTTTTACTTTTGCCCAATGAGATAACTGTGATGTCGTGCAGTACTGTCAAAACAATTGCAAGTCCGCTAACAGTGTTGAGTTTGTAAGTTTTCAAATGTATTTAGATAGGGGTTGCCAGACAACTTTCGTAGCTTCAGAACAGCTGTTCGCTTAATTGCATGTATAGTAGGCGAATACATTTCCCTCCACTACTGATCAGCAGCAGGATGATAACGACACAGTGCTACATCTGTTTGGAATGCCTGAAAATATAGTCACCGTAATTGCTGACAATTCCTACAGCACGTATACATCTGCACATACAAGCACATAATTACTCTGGTCCCCTTTTCACTACATTAAAGTTGCTTTTACTGGCACACTCAGACTTCAGAGGCATTGAAAGACTCGTAATGAGGGGTGTGCACTATGCGCTATGCACTGCAAATATGAAGGATTATATCTATTTCAGAGAAATATAGGCCCTATAACTGGATATTTAGTTTGACACCTCAACCCACGTATACAGCCATGTAATGTGCAGGATTGGGGTTTTACGCCGTATGTGAATGAAACGTGTTTTTTTCCGACAAACGATGTGTTAAATGTAGAGTGATGCAGAGCGCTACTCTAAAGACCAGCAGCAGTGTCTGTTTTGGTAACGTGTGTGCAGGGAAATTTACGGGCCACCTGGGGAAGCAGCAGCATGCAATAAGCTACGGCACTAATTAAAACACACCAACACGCAATTACTCAACGCTTCCACGGCTTCCGCGAGCCAATTACTGGGGAAGGCACGCACGTCAATCCTTCTTAGCAGGAGTCTCTCACTGGCCTGACCTCTCGTTACAGTTTATGAGCCGAGAAGAGGAAATGAAGAAACAACTGGGGTGCTGATTGGAGACTATTGACAAACAACCTTTTTCACTAAAGCCACTGTTAGACCAAATCTGTTGGGGTTGTTTTTCTGACCATTAATTAATGGTTAATTCAAGGTGCATTGTTGAAACATGTACAACAAAAAGATATTATTTTTTTTATTTTTCCATCACTTTTTCAACACCTCATAGTTTTTGCAGTCTAAAAGGGGCTCCGAGGAACTTTTAAGTATTTCTGAAACACTCATATTTTTCCTCTGATGACAATGAATTACATGTAACAGCAAACGAGACCATCCGTGGAAAGAATGCTATTTTTATATAGTTTATTTTAATGCCTTAGTCATGGGTACGCTCACCCAGGAACTACTGGTGGCGTAGTAAAAACACTACCGCTTTTGGCCAAAGGGGGTGCAAGAATGAACACAAACTGAAAGTTCCTAGGAGCACCTTTAATAAGAGACACTACTTTTAAGATAGGCCTAGATAGGCATTATTACTGGAAATGTTGATTTAGGCTCCAATCTGATTCTGATACCAGGATATGGATATCTGAATAAGCCTGTGGAATGCCCATAGATCAGTACTTGGATCAGTGATGTCAGTCCCATATCCGATAAGTCAATTGTGGCCTTGACCAAATGCCTATTTTCTATCCAATCTTTACAACCTACTTTGCAATAATTCAGAAAACATAGGGAACAAGCAAACAAATAAAAAGGTACAAAGTCATACAGGTATATCCTGACTGCATACCTCACCAACCTCAATGTAGACAGCACTCATTTAAGAGAGAGAGTGAGACATCCTCAGCTAAAATATCAAGATCTGGACCCCCTACCGGGAGTTATGAGTGGAAGGCTTTGAAGACAACATAGCACACAACATGCAGCTACAAGGGCATCGTCAGAAAGATGTCAGAATTAAACGAGGTCAAATTTTGAGATGAAAAGACAACGCAAAGAAATAGAGAGAGAGAGAGAGAGAGAGAGGGATGGGGGCGTGGGGGCTGTCGTCAACACGGCTGTAGCCTCTGATCTGCACAGCTGGGTTTAAGAAATATCAACTCATCTGAATTGCATGAGTCTGCAGGGGGGCTCTGGAAAAAAGTATGTGTGTAGCAGCAATTAGAACAGAGAGAGAGGGGGAGAGAGAGAGAGAAAGAGAGAGAGAGAGGGATAGAGGGATAGAGAGAGAAAGAGAGAGAGAGAGAGAGAGAGAGAGAGAGAGAGAGGGATTGGGATTGGGATTTGTATGCCACCTCTACTGGATGCAGTAACCTTACAACATAATGTGGAATAGGAACAGCAGTTATCTTTCATATTAATTGTCCTTCTCCCCCCTTGCTGGTGACCTTTCCTCAACCCCCCTGAGCTCCCACTTTAGCCACTCATGGTCATCATCTTGGAAGGCAGCCATCTTGAACAGCGTAGAGAGGGGAAGGTCTCAAACCATTACAGACCATGGCCATGACACAGCACAATTTGTCACACACACAACAGACTTTAATGGCTACAGTGTGACTGAAGGATCCAATGCCAATGCCAAGGGTAAACTGCAGAGATGTGCTTTCCTGCATTATTTAAAAAAAATTAAAAATTAAAAGCAATTAATTATTGTGACTTTTGCAAACTATGCAGCCGTGTTTATGTTTTTTTAATCCACTGTTGCTGGCAGTTCCTGTTGTAAAGCCTATTATATACTGTACATGCGTTATATCCATATATCCATAAAGGAAGTCTATTTGCAGTTCAATGAAGCACTCATGATTTGGCTTCCAGACGTCACTAGCAGAACTGTTTACATCCCTTGGAACGCTGGTTCAGCTCTTGTCATTGTGTTGTACTAATTTGACAAGTTTCCAAGAAGAAGACTAATAACACCGCTTGGTGAGTGCATATTGTCAATGTTGTTGAAGTGAAGCAACTGTTGCTGCTGTAATTAAAAAATCCTGTACCATGCAGTATGATGGTCCTACAAGGCTGGCAATGTATTCAACTAGTTGTTGTGCATATGATAAATAAAGAAACCTGAACCTGAACTTAATGTTTGAGCATAGGATAACATTGAATAGAAGATTGTGGTATTGGAATCAAACTCAAACCCTTACTAAACGCGGTATGTGATTAAGATCCAAATGTGAATAACATGGGCACTCTGCAGTATTTTATTAGTAATAAGCAGGACCTTTGGCATCTGAGAGAGGCTGTCTGAAGGGCTGTGGGCATTTTTCTTTGAAGCTGGCTCAGCTTGAGAGCCAAACACTATGCTGGTTTTTAAGAGATAACACAGACTGTGTAATTGTCCTGGTGTTTTTGTTAAAAAGAGCGTATAAAATAGAAGATGCAGCCAGCTGTTGTTTCTTATTACACACTCCTCTGATTTGATGACAAAGGCACATTTCAGGAAAAGCTTTGTATTACATTGGCAAATTTTCATTATCATGCCTCCCCCCACACACACACACACACGCGCGCAACACACACACACACACACACACACACACACACACACACACACACACACACACACACACACACACACACACACACACACACACACACATACACACTTCAACTCTCAGCTATAAGGAAATGTGTCCTTTGTGTGAAGATGGTTCGGTGTGCAACTCTAGCGGAGCAAAGTAGTATCGTAGTGAAAAAGAGAGAAAAGGATTCTGATGTTGTTTTAATTTATTTATATGTGAAAATAGAGGGCTGGAGTTCTTCGGGTCAGATGAGGGAAAACAGTCTCTTCACCCAGCCTCATGTTAGGTCTTTCCCATCTCATTCACTTTACAGTGAAATGCATTATCGGCTAATTAAAAAACGGCCAGAGCACATGCCATATGGTCACTCTTCTGGTTTGATTCCAGATGGAGACCTTTGTGGTTATAAGGGGATCCCCCAGACTCCCCTCCCCTTGTGTTCTCCTCATATTTCCTGTCCGTCTCATCTATTAACCAGTAATGTAAAGGAAAAATGATCATTTCAGAATATTGTACGCATCATTGTGCATATAGCGGTTTACATGTGACTGTCATCTTCTCAAGAAATCATCTCTGGTGAGGGAAATTTGTTCATTAAATTCCAGGATCAAAGTCAGTTTTGAAATTCAAATATCATGTTTTAATTGTGTTTGCAAACTTTACGAACGTGAATTGCAAACTTTGCTAAGAAAGTTTGCTTACAATTTAACAATAATTCAGTGAATTTAATCACCTGTTTTTATATTTTTATTATCGTTTATTTTTCTTGTCCGCCCCAAAATCTAGTGCAAAGGACTCAGCAGCCATATGCCTGTTGGGCGGTGTCAAGTGTCAAGGCCCAGTAGACGTGTGATGTGAGGAGAAGGACGATCAATAGGGAGTGTGCGGGCCAGGCCACAGGGAGGACCAGCTAAGTGAACAAAGCTCACATGATGATTTCCCATTTTGTCTTCAGTTTGGGCTCCAAACAATCATCAAGTGGCTTTTCTTATGTATTATATATACAGTAGTGTTGCAAACGTGTTTTCCACGGGCAACATTTCTGTGTGTATTAAGGCGAGACAATACAGATG
>NC_137233.1:6611672-6616672 GCF_949987685.1 Ammodytes marinus | reverse complement strand
TTTACAAGAATTATTCAGTTGACCTCAAGAGAGTTTTTATAGCAGCTCTCAGCCCCAATAAGCATGGCCAAAGGCTTTGCAGATTGCCTATAAGATATTCTAAGATGTATTCTAAGGCATTTGTGAGTGGATACAATTCTGTGCTAAAAAATTCAATACGGCAATAAATCGTGATATTCATTTTTCTTTATTGGCTGGAATGACCTGGTTTAAATGTTTTTTAAAAGTTTTAAATGAAATGGTTTTGACTCAATTTGTCTGCTGAATGATCGATATAATGCGATGTGAGGTATTGAAACTACCCAGATTGTAAACAGCAACTTATATTTCAGCTCAGTTTACACATTTTTTGTGAACTTTTTAGAATTTTGCAATATGTCATGATGTGCAGAGTATCGCAATGTATCATAATACTATATATCATATCTTAATGTTATATCCTCTCTCGAGTTACAACACTTTGGAGGGGGTCAGAGCAGTTTAAGGTTAAGTGCCTTGCTTAAGGACACAATGGTAGAGATGGTGGGCACCGTAGATGTAATACCAGCCACCACTATCCACTGCTAACACCCTCCTGTCGGGTGCCGGGGATCCATCCACAGACCTCATGGTTACTGGTCGACCCCTCTTCTAGGCCATCCTAGAAAGAGACAGAAGACAGCTCAACAGCTATACAACAGATAGAGAATACAAGTTACAAAGGAAATCTCTCAGAGGAAAAAAGAAAAAAAAGTAAACGTGTGTATGTGCTTGCCTCTGTGTTTGCAAGCACACTTAAGAAAGTCCCGTCAGGAGGTTTTCCACCCACGGTTCAATAACCTGACACCTCTCCCGGCCTGCTGAAGCAGCCTCCGTGGAGAACTGCATGTCAGTCAGAACTAGCCTGCCCCAAAGAGGTCTGACCCTCTCTACAACAGCACACACTCATCCTCCTCTTATCCACACACAGTGCGTGCCAACCGTATCATTATGCCCTCACATTAGGGATCACTGTGTGTACCCATCAGCACAAACTGACTGTGCCTCAAAAAGGCCAAGGCCGGATTGTGAGATAACAGTTTCCATTATCTGTTTTGTAACCATTCTTCTCGCTGTTAGAAGGAGGTTTTGTTAGTTTGTATTTCATCTTGAGTATTTGATAGAATGACCCCCTAAGCCCTGAAAACAAGATAAGCTATTCCAGCATTCTCCAAAGGTAAACGAAAATACAAAAGGTCACAGAGATGACAAGATAAGAAAGTCCCTGGCCAGGTGAGGTAATATTCCATAGTTTTTGTTCAAACAAGCGATATATAACATCAAAATGAGTGTGCTTAAAAGGTGATGTAAGGTAGATATACTGTATACCTTTAGAGAGAGTCTGGCCTGCTATCTCTGCTTCCACTCTATGCTGTAGCTTTCTAATGTCTACATTCTACACCACCTGCCTGAACCAGCTTTATATTCAACACACAGACAGGAGGGTTTGAGAGTATTGATTTAAGAAAGTAAATAAGCGTATGTCTCCAAATGTCAAACTTTCATAATACACAGAGACACATAAAGACCTGAAAACGCTATAAAGACTATGGTGGTGGTGGGGAATTCAATTCAACAGAACACTCCTGCTGAATGGCTGCATGAAGGGTTTGAGGGACTATTCATGTTATTTTTGAGCACACTTTTTATGAGCTACCTGTATAAGCTATAGGTTAACTGACTGCTAGCTGTAGCCTTAGATTTAGTGGACATAATAACACAGTATGGCGTTCTTGTGGGATATTTCCCGAAGATTTCTTAGCAGAAACGCAACACACACACACACACACACACACGCAGCTTTGAACAACATTAAACTCCTCTTTATCATGTAGATGAGCAATTTCTTCTTCTTAAGAAATCCACATTCATAAACTGAAGCCTTATATGCTCAGTTGAGATGATTACTTGAGACATGTTGAGGTAATGTCTTTTATAAAAGACCTTTCAGGGCTGACAATGTCTTGTCTAATTTGCCCTACGCTGACATGCCCGACCATCTTTGTCCTCTACTATGATTATACAGTAATGATTGCTCTGCGTTTGCCTTAGGAACATTTCCCAAGAATACCTTTGGAGTGCAGCAGATTATCTCTATTATCTAATCGTGCACATTAAGGCAATGACGTGCTTCACAACTGAAATTATGTATTTTCTTTCCAACCATAGCTTAGCAACCGTAACTAGGCATCGAACGTGGTGTTTAAGGGCATTTTCCCATCTGAAACGAGGTTGCTTTGGGGTCTGAATTTCATAGTCAAATTCATACAGTATGTGAGGCAAATGAGTTTTATACGCACGTTGAAGCAAGTCACTGGATGCACATACATAGCGATGGAACGCTAGTTGGTTGACCTTTTGACGTTGCACGCAAAAGCTATCAGGAGAAAAAAAAATTATTCATACTATTTTTAGTTAAAAAAAAAAGACTAAATAGGATATATTTTACTCAAGTAACAATGAATAGAATGTTGTTTTGTTATAGTAAGTTTAAGTTACTTTTTTGGGATAAAAATAAAGTTTTAGCCTCCAAAGACCATGGGGCTCTTTCCCACTTCCTCCCCGTCATGGGCAGCCTTTATTGCAGCCATTGACTGCATGATTTCTGTAAATACAGCAATCCCTTCTATTCAGGGCCAAATGAGACCACAGTGTGAGAGAGTCTCTGAGGAAGTTTTATGGCTGAGCACTGATTTTAGCCTGAATAATACCTAGATTAACCTCTATTTTTGAAACAAATGACTAGTTCTAAGGGAAAGCCCTTTTGGTGTGTCAGGGCGCTGAATGGTCCAAACAAAGTGTTCTTATGAAGGTCACAGGGCGGCTCTGATAGAGAAATTATTACAAAATCACTCTGAGAACTCAGGGTTAGAATTTAAAGGGCTAACACATCAGGATTTCCCAGGGGAGATTTGGCACTTTAAAACAACTTTTTTTCTACCTCTGTCACCTCAATTCATTTCTGACTTTTTTTTTCAAGTTTTATAAAAAAAAAATTGCAAAATGTAATTTAATTAAATTTTAATCCAGTGTTCATACATTGGCTATTCTCTGTAAACAGGCATTTTGCTACCTACGGTGGACCCCCTCTGTTACCGTTCCCTAGGCTGTGTATTAACACTAGATTTTGTTTCAGTGTAGACAGTACGGCTGGGTAGCTGTTCATGATATTCTCTATTATATCTCTATTTGCTATTTTAACAAAAAGTCATCTTGAAAACAAGCCGTTCTCCAGAATCACTGACTCAACCTTTACATTTTAACCTAGAACTGTCTCTTGGCCTGACCTATACTTTCCAGCCCAAGGGTATTTTGTCCATTGCCCCCACGCAGCAAGAATATCAGGCATGCGAGGCCACCCATCACTTTTGGAAGGCTGTTTTTGTTCCTTGTTGACAGAACTGCATTTTAAGCAGACAGTGGGTTGAAAGGAGAGGCATGCTGGTTTGAGGGGTGAAAGCATTTTGGTATTTGTGTGAGCGAAGAAATCAGGAAGTTTTGTTCCGCTGCTGGGGTTGAGGAGAATAACAATGGCTACGGGCATAATCTGTTCTGCACAGCCATGGCTTGTTGTTTATGTATTAATGGCAACAAAACACACACACACACACAGACACACGCACACACGCACGCGCGCGCACACACACACGCACGCACGCACGCACGCACGCACGCACACACACACACACACACGCACACACACACACACACACACACACACTCACACACACACACTCACACCTTACCCACAGGGCTAAAAAGATTTACAGTAAACACTAAAGTACAACATAAAACTTTATTTCTTTTTCTTTTTAACCCTGAGCCTGAAAGTGCTTCACAGAAATGTACCATGAACCAAATCAAATAAAGAAAACTGTTTCTGGCAAAAAGCAAACCTCAGCAAGGAGAGTCAATAATGCCTAGTGGAAATAAAACAAGATATAAAGTTGAGCGTGACTTTTCAAAGATACATCTGACCTGACCTACTTTGGGGGAACGGGGGGGGGCTTTCCAACAAGCAAGAATCCAGAGGAATCACCTGCAGTCTTAGACTCCGACTGAGAGACAGAGGCATGTACAGAAAACTTTGCCCAGGGGACCAGAGAGCTTTATAGATTTTGTTTTGCCTTAGCTTTGTTTGTTTTTTTGACATTGGCATTTTCTGGACTTTCAAAACTTCTGTATATTATTTCTGAAAAGTCTGATTCTGGCCAGTGACAAAGATTTAAGATTTTCTCAATTGAATTTAAGGTGCTACGAGGAACTTTTAAATATTTCTGAAACAGTCTAATTTTCCTCTGATGATCATAAATGACATGTAACAGCAAACGAGACCATCAGTGCAAAGAATGTTATTTTTTTATAGTTTTTCTTAATGCCTTTGTAATGGGTACATTACACTACATGGGTACATTACAGGAACTACAGCCTAGCGTAATAAAAACACTACCGCTTTTGTCCACAGGGGTTGCTAGAATAACCACAAGCTGAAAGTTCCTCGGAGTACCTTTAAAGAAAGTTAACATTGGAGCTGTACGTTTTATAAGTGTGATACTATTTCTTTGTTCAAACTATAGAAGGCATGGTTGGTACAAATATAGGTATTGTTGATCCATACTGTGTGTAAATTGCTTCTGGAATTCGCTTCCACAAAAAGATCCATCGGTCGAAAAAAAGCCTGACTCCTACTGAAAGAAAGAACAAACACTGACACTCCAACATGCAGACAGAGAGACGTGCAGCGTGGGATTTGTAGTTCTTTATTTTGGTCGCTTGTACTACCTACATGTTACAGAAAAATACAAAAATCAACTGCATGAAAATAAAAATGTGTTGAAGATGCTTTTATTTGTACACAATACCAGACACTGAACTGTATATGTGGGCCCATGGAGCAGTTGTACCTACTACCTCAGTATATATCTCAGACATCACATGAGAACATACCAACATTTTACGACGGATACAGGAACTGCCACATC